>NW_007151425.1:0-3292 GCF_000164805.1 Carlito syrichta | reverse complement strand
TAATCACTGGACACACAATATGGAGAAGGACTATTTGCTGAGACAAATATCAGAGAGGAGAGCCAGCCACCAGGGCACCCATAACCAACAGATGTAGTCACTGGGCACCCATCACAGGAAAGGACCAGTCATTGGAACAGCTATCACAGAAGGTGGCCCCACACTGGGGCACCAATAATAGTGGAAGTGTAGTCATTGGGTGCCCAGCTATCACAGAAGATGGCCAGGCACTGGGGCACCAATCACAGTGGAGGTGTAGTCATTGGGTGCCCATCACAGATGAGGGACAGACACTGTGGTACTCATCACAGAGAAGTGCCAGTTACTGGGGAAACAATCACAGAGGAGATCTACTCACTGGGGTATCCACAAGAAAGGAGGATCAGTCAATGTTACCACCATAACAGGGGACAGCCAATCACTGAGACATCCATCAGACAGGAGATCCAGTAAATGTAACAACCTTCAAAGAGGAGAGCCAATCACTGGGGCACCCATGACATAGATGAGCCAGTCACTGTAGCTCCCATCACAAAGGAGAATCAGTCACTGAGTCACTCAATACAGAGGAGGACCTGTCACTGTGCACCCATTACTAAGGAGACCCAGTAACTATGGTATTCATTACAAAGGAGGACTTTTCACTGAGGATTACAATACAGAAGAGTAACAGTCACTGAGGAAACTATCTAAAGGGAGGGACAGTCAATGAAATTCCCATCACTGAAGAAAGGCAGTCATTGTCTTACCCATTAGAAGGAGGACCAGTCACTGGGACTCTGATCAGAGAGAAGGGCCAGTCACTGAGGCACCCATCACAGAGGAGCAGAAGTGATTGGGGCAGTATATATTTGGAAAAATCTTATTAGGCTTATATCCCAAACCCTCCAGTGTTCCAGCCTGCTACATGGGATGTTAAGATTATTACAGTTTTTACTAATCATTCCTCTTTCTTAGGAGGTCCCACTCTTTTTCATCACAAGTCAAACTTTATTATTATTAATTTCAGGTTGTTCTACTTCTCCTCCCATATGTTTTAGTTTACCTAAATCAAATATCAGGTTCTTCTACTTTTCCTTCAATATGTTTTAGTTTACCTAAAAATCAGAATGATTCCTTGATATTTCGGGTTGTTTAAACTCACGTATAAAAGTTATGGTAACTGATCGCCCACATTATCTTCACAGAATGGCAAATGACTGAGATAATAGGTTTCTTAAATTATTAATGCCTGGGGACACTGACCCTAAACTAGCAACCAGCCCTCGGGAGGAATGCCTGAGCCCTGCAGATCGAGGCTCCCAAGGGCCATAATCATGCCGCCATGGCCATCCTGGCCGATGGAGACTCTGGTAACAAAAAAGACGCCTCTCACATGCATCACGACAGGGATCCACAGCTCCCTAGGGAACGGTCCGTATGGGCGGAGGACGATGGAGTGATTAGGAAAGGAAGGGGCCTTCCCTCGCCCAAGGGTGGCAGACAGGGCAACAGTAACCTGAACTACCTTCGCCATTGACATACCACCTTGATCGGTCTGTGCCTGATGTCCACCCTAGTTCAGGTCCGTCTGTTCTGTGAGCTCACACAAGTCTTTTCCGTGAGGCAAGAGTGTGGAGGGTGGAGGTCAGCCTTCTGTGGCACGTGGCCAAAGGCACATGAAGGAAATGCATGGTGGCCACCTTTGAAACCTCCCACAAACGGCAGGCTGGAAAGTTCTTTTTCCTCTCCCACCCCTGTGGGTGACTTCTCATGCTGGGTGTCGGGGTGGTGATGGTGGTGGTGGTAGTGATTGTTATTATTTGATTCGGAATCCCTCTATGTAACCCAGGCTAGAGGGTAGGGGCACACTCACAGCCACCGCGGACCCCACCTTCTGTGCTCATGCTATCCCCCTGCCTCAGATCCCTGAGTGGTTGGAATCACAGACCTGCACTACCACGCCTGGCTAATCCTTGGATTTATTATTGATGGCCAAGACGAGGTCTCGCCCCATGTCCCAGGCTGATGTCGAACCTGCAGGCTCAGGCCATCCAATCACCTGGGTCTCTGTAGGGCCGGGATACCAGGCTGAGACTCTGATTCTGGCCTGTTGTGGTTGTGGTGGTGGTTGGTATTATTTTTCTCAGACGGAGTTCGGCTCTGTCGGACAGACCGGAGTGCAGAGGCCTGCTCTTTGCCACCACAGCCTCCACCAGAGGGGCACCGGCAATCCTTCCCGCGCATCCTCACAAGTGGCTGGAATGACAGACGTGCACCACCATGCTTGGTTCATTTTTTTGTCTTCTTGTAGAGACGAAGTCTCGATGTGGGTGTCGAACCCTGGTCTCAGTCCTTCCACTCTCCTCGCCCTCCCAGAGTGCCGGGATGAGGGTGTGAGCCCCCGTGCCTGGCCTACATAGCTTTCTCAGGGACCCACTGTGAGGCCCACTCCCTTCTGACAACCCAGGACACTGGAACGGTCTGCCAGGGCCGCCTGCCAAGCCTTCATGTGGGAGAGCCCCTGGCACAGGGGCATGTCTCCACCTGGGGACCACCACTCCACCAGCCTCATTCTCTCGGGTCAATCCCCTCCCTCCTCCTAGGGGCCACCATGGGGAAAGGGAGGGCTTGTCTCTCAATTCTACGGGGGGGGGGCAGGGACGGCTGAGAGACTCAGGCCTGTCTCCTCGGCTTTCGAGGAGGCTGAGACAGGAAGATGGCTGGAGCCCGGGAGCTCAAGAACAGGGTGGACACCATAGCAATCCCCCACCTCGACCCCAAGCAAAACCCAGAAAATCTTGGTTGAGGGCAGTCCTCAGCAGGAGGATCATCTTGGGTCCAGAATTCAAGACAAGGCAGGAAGACCAGGGCTTGGACCAAATAGAAAGCCTGTGATCATATCAGTTTGAGATGCCCACCCTGAGAAGATGGCCCTAGTTTTGTGGTTTGAAGGCACCCTAGGCAACATGGTGAGGAAAGGAAAGAAGAAAGAAAGAAAGAAAGAAAGAAAGAAAGAAAGAAAGAAAGAAAGAAAGAAAGAAAGAAAGAAAGAGAGAAAGAAAGAGAGAATGAAAGAAATCCATTCTCCTGCAAACATTCTGCCCTCAGTCTGTCCAACCCCGCCCCCCCCACAAGTGAGGGTAACCCACTCTTGACAACCTCCAGCCCCAACCTCCCCAGTGGCTGCCCCCTTTTGTGCGGGAGTTTCTGAGGCTCCCTGGCCTGGTTCCTGCTGACCCTCCTCTCCAAGGTGAAAAATGTGCCCCAGGCAGGCCAACCCTTGAGTTCGGCAAAGATGGCCTTCAGCCAA
>NW_007151424.1:0-8773 GCF_000164805.1 Carlito syrichta | reverse complement strand
TACAGAAGAGAGACAGTAACTAGCACAAACATCATAGAGTCTGTCACTGAGGTACCCATCAGAGAGGAAAACCTGTCACTGAGGCATTCATCACAGAGGGATGGCAGATACTGTAATCCAACCCAAAGAGGCCTAGTAATTGTGTCATCAAGGGGAAAGTTGTTCATTGGGACACATCACAGAGGAGAGCTCGTCACTATGGCATCCATAACACAGGTGAGCCAGTCATTATAGAGGAGGACTAGACACTGGCACAACCATCACAGAGGAGGGACAGTAACTGAGGCACCTATGACTGAGGTGGACCAGTCACTGGAAAACTCATCACGTTGAAAGGATTTTCACTGAGACACTAATTATAAAGGAGGCCCAGTTACTGGGACATTCATTAATAGATGGGCTAATCAATAGGGCATCCATTATTAAAGAAGGTCAGTAACAGGTGCACTAATCACCGATTAGGCCCAGTCACTCTGGGTCCCATAATGAAGGAGGTCTAGTCACTGGTGGACCCATTATACAGAAGACCCAGTCACTGGGGCAGTGATCACAGAAGAAAGCTCATCACAGGGGCATCCATTACAAAGGAGGATAAATCACTTCAACATTGGTTCAAAGAGGAGGATCAACCACTGATACACCCATCACAGTCAGCTCAGTCAAATACTCTCGCACCACAGAAGAATGCACGTTATTGGGACATGCATCACAGAAGATTTATTGGCCCTATGATATCCATCACAAAGGAGGGTTAGTCATTGGGTATCAATCATGGAGGAGTGCCTGACCTTTGAATATACATTACAGAAGAGGGCCAGTCAAATGGGCACCCATCACACAGAAGGGCAAGTCATGGGAAAACAATTACAAAGGTAGGTTAATCACTGGACACACAATATGGAGAAGGACTATTTGCTGAGACAAATATCAGAGAGGAGAGCCAGCCACCAGGGCACCCATAACCAACAGATATAGTCACTGGGCACCCATCACAGGAAAGGACCAGTCATTGGAACAGCTATCACAGAAGGTGACTCCACACTGGGACACCAATAATAGTGGAAGTGTAGTCATTGGGTGCCCAGCTATCACAGAAGATGGCCAGGCACTGGGGCACCAATCACAGTGGAGGTGTAGTCATTGGGTGCCCATCACAGATGAGGGACAGACACTGTGGTACTCATCACAGAGAAGTGCCAGTTACTGGGGAAACAATCACAGAGGAGATCTACTCACTGGGGTATCCACAAGAAAGGAGGATCAGTCAATGTTACAACCATAACAGGGGACAGCCAATCACTGAGACATCCATCAGACAGGAGATCCAGTAAATGTAACAACCTTCAAAGAGGAGAGCCAATCACTGGGGCACCCATGACATAGATGAGCCAGTCACTGTAGCTCCCATCACAAAGGAGAATCAGTCACTGAGTCACTCAATACAGGGGAGGACCTGTCACTGTGCACCCATTACTAAGGAGACCCAGTAACTATGGTATTCATTACAAAGGAGGACTTTTCACTGAGGATTACAATACAGAAGAGTAACAGTCACTGAGGAAACTATCTAAAGGGAGGGACAGTCAATGAAATTCCCATCACTGAAGAAAGGCAGTCATTGTCTTACCCATTAGAAGGAGGACCAGTCACTGGGACTCTGATCAGAGAGAAGGGCCAGTCACTGAGGCACCCATCACAGAGGAGCAGAAGTGATTGGGGCAGTATATATTTGGAAAAATCTTATTAGGCTTATATCCCAAACCCTCCAGTGTTCCAGCCTGCTACATGGGATGTTAAGATTATTACAGTTTTTACTAATCATTCCTCTTTCTTAGGAGGTCCCACTCTTTTTCATCACAAGTCAAAACTTTATTATTATTAATTTCAGGTTGTTCTACTTCTCCTCCAATATGTTTTAGTTTACCTAAATCAAATATCAGGTTCTTCTACTTTTCCTCCAATATGTTTTAGTTTACCTAAAAATCAGAATGATTCCTTGATATTTCGGGTTGTTTAAACTCACGTATAAAAGTTATGGTAACTGATCGCCCACATTATCTTCACAGAATGGCAAATGACTGAGATAATAGGTTTCTTAAATTATTAATGCCTGGGGACACTGACCCTAAACTAGCAACCAGCCCTCGGGAGGAATGCCTGAGCCCTGCAGATCGAGGCTCCCAAGGGCCATAATCATGCCGCCATGGCCATCCCGGCCGATGGAGACTCTGGTAACAAAAAAGACGCCTCTCACATGCATCACGACAGGGATCCACAGCTCCCTAGGGAACGGTCCGTATGGGCGGAGGACGATGGAGTGATTAGGAAAGGAAGGGGCCTTCCCTCGCCCAAGGGTGGCAGACAGGGCAACAGTAACCTGAACTACCTTCGCCATTGACATACCACCTTGATCGGTCTGTGCCTGATGTCCACCCTAGTTCAGGTCTGTCTGTTCTGTGAGCTCACACGAGTCTTTTCTATGAGGCAAGAGTGTGGAGGGTGGAGGTCAGCCTTCTGTGGCACGTGGCCAAAGGCACATGAAGGAAATGCATGGTGGCCACCTTTGAAACCTCCCACAAACGGCAGGCTGGAAAGTTCTTTTTCCTCTCCCACCCCTGTGGGTGACTTCTCATGCTGGGTGTCGGGGTGGTGATGGTGGTGGTGGTAGTGATTGTTATTATTTGATTCGGAATCCCTCTATGTAACCCAGGCTAGAGGGTAGGGGCACACTCACGGCCACCGCGGACCCCACCTTCTGTGCTCATGCTATCCCACTGCCTCAGATCCCTGAGTGGTTGGAATCACAGACCTGCACTACCACGCCTGGCTAATCCTTGGATTTATTATTGATGGCCAAGACGAGGTCTCGCCCCATGTCCCAGGCTGATGTCGAACCTGCAGGCTCAGGCCATCCAATCACCTGGGTCTCTGTAGGGCCGGGATACCAGGCTGAGACTCTGATTCTGGCCTGTTGTGGTTGTGGTGGTGGTTGGTATTATTTTTCTCAGACGGAGTTCAGCTCTGTCGGACAGACCGGAGTGCAGAGGCCTGCTCTTTGCCACTACAGCCTCCACCAGAGGGGCACCGGCAATCCTTCCCGCGCATCCTCACAAGTGGCTGGAATGACAGACGTGCACCACCATGCTTGGTTCATTTTTTTGTCTTCTTGTAGAGACGAAGTCTCGATGTGGGTGTCGAACCCTGGTCTCAGTCCTTCCACTCTCCTCGCCCTCCCAGAGTGCCGGGATGAGGGTGTGAGCCCCCGTGCCTGGCCTACATAGCTTTCTCAGGGACCCACTGTGAGGCCCACTCCCTTCTGACAACCCAGGACACTGGAACGGTCTGCCAGGGCCGCCTGCCAAGCCTTCATGTGGGAGAGCCCCTGGCACAGGGGCATGTCTCCACCTGGGCACCACCACTCCACCAGCCTCATTCTCTCGGGTCAATCCCCTCCCTCCTCCTAGGGGCCACCATGGGGAAAGGGAGGGCTTGTCTCTCAATTCTACGGGGGGGGCAGGGACGGCTGAGAGACTCAGGCCTGTCTCCTCGGCTTTCGAGGAGGCTGAGACAGGAAGATGGCTGGAGCCCGGGAGCTCAAGAACAGGGTGGACACCATAGCAATCCCCCACCTCGACCCCAAGCAAAACCCAGAAAATCTTGGTTGAGGGCAGTCCTCAGCAGGAGGATCATCTTGGGTCCAGAATTCAAGACAAGGCAGGAAGACCAGGACTTGGACCAAATAGAAAGCCTGTGATCATATCAGTTTGAGATGCCCACCCTGAGAAGATGGCCCTAGTTTTGTGGTTTGAAGGCACCCTAGGCAACATGGTGAGGAAAGGAAAGAAGAAAGAAAGAAAGAAAGAAAGAAAGAAAGAAAGAAAGAAAGAAAGAAAGAAAGAAAGAAAGAAAGAAAGAAAGAAAGAGAGAATGAAAGAAATCCATTCTCCTGCAAACATTCTGCCCTCAGTCTGTCCAACCCCGCCCCCCCCACAAGTGAGGGTAACCCACTCTTGACAACCTCCAGCCCCAACCTCCCCAGTGGCTGCCCCCTTTTGTGCGGGAGTTTCTGAGGCTCCCTGGCCGGGTTCCTGCTGACCCTCCTCTCCAAGGTGAAAAATGTGCCCCAGGCAGGCCAACCCTTGGGTTCGGCAAAGATGGCCTTCAGCCAAGAAAGTCCAGGGACACATCCCTCACACAGGGATATTTCTTCCACCCAATCCCATTTTTTTATCGTCCTGTGAGCACACCATGCGCAGTTCAGAATCTGTGTACAATTCTGATGTTTTTGGAGATAAGGTCTGCCTCTGTGACCCAGGCTGGGGCCCGGAGACACGACAGTCCTTCACTGCAAGCCTCAAAATTGTGGGCTCTGGTGATCCTCCTGCTTCAGCCTCTGGAGTGACCTGAACGACAGGTACCTCGAACCCAGACCCATTGTTTGAATGGGTGGTAGATGAGGTCTCCCTGTGTGGCCTGGGCTGGCCTTGGGCTCTTGGACTCTAGCCATCCTCTGGCCCTGGCCTCCCATAACGCTGGGATTCCAGGCATGGGCCGCCATGCCAGGCCTTCTGGTTCATTTTCAATGAAGGAATGAGGCGGGGCTTGGGGCTCAGACTCGTCATCCTAGTGCTTTCAGTGGCTGAGGCCAGCGGCCAACACAAACCTGCGAACTGAGACCCAATGAGCAACTCAGTGAGACCTCATCTCTACCTTCCATCCCAAATGAGCCAGGCGAGGTGGTGTGGGCTTGTCCGTCTGGCTCCTCAGAAGGCCAGGTCAGGCTCACCAGAGCCTGACACGTCAAGGCTGCAGTGACCAGGAGTGAGCCCCCTCCCACAAGCCTGGGTAATGGAGTGAGTATTCGACTCAAAAAATGGAAAAAATAACATAAAGAAGAGCATCCATTTGTTTATGGAGTTGGGATCATAGTGAACAGACAGATCATTTGGGATGGAGGACACAGGCTTGGGCCTAGAGTTCCCAAAAGCTGGCCAGTTGGCAGACAATTGGGCAGTGGCTTTGGGAGGACAAGGCGGGAGACCACTGGAGTTCAGGACTTTCAGACCAGCCTGGGTCACGTTGTGAGACCCCATTGCTCCCTGGAATGCAAACACTGGAATCGCACGTGGTGGTGCCCCCAGTCCTAGATACACGGGATGTGGTGGCCACCTTCCCAGGGTGTTCCTTTGCATCGCTCTGACTGACAGAACGTGCTAGTCCAAGCCAGGCACCGGGGATCACAGCCGTCAACCCTGCACCCAGGGAGGCCAAGGAAGGAGGCTACCTGAGTCAGGGTTCAGAGATCAGCCAAGGCGACATGACCAGACCTCAATTTGGTGTAAGGTCCCCAAATTCGAGTCAGGTGTGATGACCCATGGAATCCCGGCTTCTCAGCAGCTGCGGCAGTAGGACTGCCTGAGCCCAGAGGTCCAGGCCCCGGAAATGACAATCATGCCTCTAGACCCCAGCCCAGCACATGGAGACGACTATGGCAACACAAAAGACGCCTCCAACATGCGTCACAATGGGTGTCCACGGCTCCCCAGGGAAAAGTCTGCATGGGCAGGGGACAATGGTGTGATCAGGAGAGGAAGGATCACTTCCCTTGCCCAAAGGTGGAAGACAGGGCCACCAGAACCAGGACTGGTGGTGGTGTTGCCAGATTGCTTTGATCTCTCTTTGCCCGATGGCCACCCTAGCTTAGGGCCATCTTTTCTGTGAGCTTATACCCATCTTTCCTGTGGGGTACAAGTGTGGAGGGTGGAGGCAGACCTTCTGGGGCACATGGCTGAAGGTGCGGGATGGACGTGCCTGCTGGCCACCTTTGAAATCTCCCGCGAGTTACAGGCCAGTAAGAGCATTTTCCTCTCCCATCCCTGAGAGTGACACCTCAAGCTGGGTGGCAGGGTTGGTGGTGGTGGTGGTGGTGATGATTATTATTATATTATTATTGGACTCGAATTCCCTTCTGTAAGACTTGAGCGCAGGGGCACACTCACAGCCACTGTGGACTCCACTGGCTGCATTCAAGCAATTCTCTCACCTTCATCCCCAGAGTGGCTGGAACCACAGGCCTGCACCACCACACACAGCTAATATTTGGATTTATTTTTGATGGCCGATATGATGTCTCGCACAGTGTCCCAGGATGGTGTTGAACCCACAAGCTTCTGCTGTCCACTTGCCTGGGCCTCCGAAGGACCAGCATGCCAGGTTGAGCTCCTGAGCCCGGCCTGTGATTGTAGTGGTCGTGGTGGTTTTTGTTATTACTTTGAGTCAGAGTCCCGCTCTGTCGCCCAGGCCATAGTGCTGGGGCCTGGTCTCAGCCACTGTGGCCTCCACTGGCTGGGCTCTGGTGATGCCCCACCACAGCCTCGTGGCTGGCCAGTTTGAAATGCCTGCACCAACAAGCTCGGCTCATATTTTTGGTTTTTGTAGAGATGAGGAGTTGCCAAGGTTCCAGGACTGGTCTCGAACCCAGAAGCCCAGGCCATTCTCTTGCCTTGGCCTACCAGAGTGCCAGGATGGCAGGCATGATCCACTTTGCCTGGGCTTCACACCACTTTTGGGGACCACCGTGAGGCCTGCTCCCTTCAAACGACCTGGGACCCTGGAGAGGGCAGTGGGATTCACCTGCAGAGTTCTTCATGGGGGGAGTGCCTGGCGCATAGGCGTGTCTCTGTTAGGGCACCCACCCTTCCTCCCACCTTGATCCCAAGGGGAGATCTGCTCTTCCCTCACATGGGGCACCTCGGTTAAAGAGAGGGCATGACTCTCAAACCTTTGATGTGGTGGGGATGGCCTGACTACTCAAGACTGACTCAGCACTCTGGGCCACATTGTGAGACCTTGTCACTCCATGACATGCAAATGCTGGAGTCGCACGTTGTGTAGCCCATGGTCCCGGGTACATGGTATGCAGTGGCTTCCATCCTTGGGCATTTCTTTGCATCTCTCCTCCAACAGAACATATGAGTCCAGGCTGGGCACTGTGGATCATGGTCATTAGCCCCACACCCTGGTAGGCCAAGGCAGGAGGCTGCCTGAGTCCAGATGTCAGAGAACAGCTTGGGTGACGTGGCCAGACCTCACGACAGTGAGAGGTTTCCAAAATCGAGTCAGGCGTGATGGCTCACAGAGTCCTTGCTGCTCAGGTGCCGAGGCAGTATTACAGCCTGAGCCCCACAGATCGAGGCCTCAGGAGCCACAATCATGCTGCCACATCCCAGCCCTGCAGATGAAGACTGTGGCAACACAAGTGATGCTTCTCACATGCATCATGACAGGCGTCCATGGCTGCCAAGGGATAGGTCCCCATGGGATGGCGACAATGGAATGATTGGGAGAAGAAATAGCCGTCTGTTCTGTGAGCTCACAGGCATCTTTTCTGTGGGACCCGAGTGTAAGGGTGGAGGCAGTCCATCTGGGATGCTTGACTGAAGGTATGGAATAGACTTGCCCAGTGGCCACCTTCGAAACCTCCTGTAAACGACAGGGGGGGAAGTGTCTATTTCTCTCTCATTGAGGGTGACTCACTGAGGATGACTCCTCGTGCTGGGTGGCAGGAGTGTTGGTGGTGGCGGTGGTGGTGATTATTATTATTTGGAGTTGGAATCCCACTCTGTCGTCCAGGCCTTAGTGCAGGGGTACGTTCATGGTCACCATGGACTCCAGCTGCTGGGCTCAGGCGATTGTCCCGAAACAGACCCTGAGTGACTGGAACCACAAGTCTGCGGAAACCATGCCTGGCTAATCTTTGGATTCATTTTTTTGGCCGAGATGAGATTTTGCCCAGTGTCCCAGACTGGTCTTCAACCCACAGGCTCAGGTCACTCACTCACCTCAGTCTCTGAAGGGCCAGGATGCCAGGTTGAGCCCCTGAGCCTGGTCTGTGTTTGTAGTAGTGGTGGTTAGTATCATCATACTGAGTCGGAGTCATGCTGTATCACCCAAGTTGTAGGGCAGGGGCCCACTCTCGGCCACTGTAACCTTCACCTCCTGGGCTCCAGTGATCATCTTGTCATGGTCTCCCGAGTGGATGGAACAACAGGCATGTGCCACCAACGCTTGGCTCAATTTTTGGCATCTTGTAGAGATAAGCTCTCCCCAAGGTGCCCAGGCTGGTTCAATCCCAAGGGCTCAGGCCATCCTCTTGCCTTGGCCTCCCAAAGCACTGGGTGAAAGGCATGAGCCCCCACCCTGGCCTTCACACCCCTCTCTGGACCCAACCCAAGGGCAGCTCCCTTCAGACGACCAGGGACCCTGTTGAGGACAGCTGGAGTGACCCACTGATCCCGTCACAGGGCAGTGCCTGGCACAGGGGTGTATCTCCACCAGAATGCACACCCCACCACTTGCCTCGATCTGCAGGGTGGACCTGCTCACTCATCTCAGGGGCTGGCTCGGGGAAAGGGAGGACGTGACTCTCAAACCATGGAGGGGGACTGGCAAGGCGACTCATGCCTGTCTCCTTGGCATTTGGGGAGGCTGAGTCAGGAAGATGTTTGGCCTGGGAGCTGAGACCATGCTGGACACCACAGCAAGCCATCACCTCGACCCCACGAAAAACCTAGAAAACCATGGATGAGGGAAGGCCTTGGCGGGATGATTGCCTCCGGCCCAGAATTCAAGACCATGCTGGAAGACCAGGATGTCGACCAAATCGAAAGCCTGTGATCGCAGCAGTTTCAGAGTCCCAGGATGAGAGGTTGGGCCGAGTTGGGTGGTTTGAGAGCAATCTGGGAAAACTAGTGAGGAAAGAAAAGAAAGAAAG
>NW_007151423.1:0-685 GCF_000164805.1 Carlito syrichta | reverse complement strand
AGTCGATTGTGTTATTTGGGTACCTAGGCCAACTTTGTTGGACTTGCGAACAAATTGAACTTATGAACGTGCTTTCAGAACGGAGTTTGTTCATATATAGGGGACCTGTTGTATGTATCTTGCAAACATAGTGATACTTATGTATTTGCGTACCTGTATTTATGCTCTGGCTGCAAAGGAATGAACTTCTCACTATAAATTGCAAGAGAAAAAAAGGTGGTTGGAAAAACAGTGCCCTGGGTACCGTGACCAGAGTCTCAGCGGAAGATTGGGCCACTGGCCGCTCTGTGGCTTTGGGAACACCAGACTCCTCAGGACCCTAAATGATGTTCAAGGGTCCAGCGGCAAATCCTGGCCACCATTAGGCTGGCACTTCCTTATCCCACAAGGCTGTTGCTTTTCTTCTCACCTCCAGCCTCTCATGCTGCTTCCTTGACTGGGTCATTCCTTCTTTCCCCTATGACACCCCTGCTGTTACCATCAAACATTGCTGACTAGTTTTGGTGATCTCTTTCTCTAGTTCTGTCCTAATGCGGGATCCTTTCTTTCTTTTTCTTTCTTTCTTTCTTTCTTTCTTTCTTTCTTTCTTTCTTTCTTTCTTTCTTTCTTTCTTTCTTTCTTTCTTCCTTCCTTCCTTCCTTCCTTCCTTCCTTCCTTCCTTCCTTCCTTTCATTCTCTATCTGTC
>NW_007151422.1:0-5179 GCF_000164805.1 Carlito syrichta | reverse complement strand
CTTTATTTGTTTTAGAGATAAGGTTTCACCAAATTCCCAGGGTGGTCTAGAGCCCCAGAGCTCAGGTAATCCTCTCACATTGGCCTCCCAAACTGCTGGGTTTCTAGGCTTGGGCCACTGCACCCAGCCAGTATGATATTCCATTGTGTGTATGTACCACATGTTTTTAATCCAGTCTAGTTTCAATGGTCAACATGGTTCATTCCATGTTTTTGCTATTGAGAATAGTGCTGCAATAAACATGCATGTACATGTATCTTTTTTGTAGAATGATTTGAGATCCTGCGGGTATATTCCCAATAGGGTAATTGCTGGGTCATATGGAAGGTCAATTTTGAGTTCTTTCAGAAATCACCACACTGTCGTTCAAAGAGGCTGCACTAGTTTGCACTCCCATCAGCAATGTAGAAGCATTCCTTTTTCTCCACATCCTTACCAGCATCTGTTGTTGTTTACTTTATTAATGATGGTCATTCTTACTGGGTTAGGTAGTATCTCAATGTGGTTTTGATTTGCATTACTCTGATGATTAGTGAGGCTGAGCACTTTTTCATGTGTCTGTTGGCTGCCCATATTCCTTCTTTTGAGAAGTGTCTGTTCATGTCTTTTGCCCTCTTCTTAATGGAATTTTTTATTTATTTATTTGTTTTAATTTTGACATGTATGAGTTTCTTGTAGATCCTGGATGTAAGGCCTTTGCCATATATACCATTGGCAGATATTTTTTACCCTTCTGTGGGCTGTGTCCCCACTCTCTTGATGGTTTCTTTTGTGTTGCAAAAGCTTGTCACTTAGATGAGGTCCCACTTGTCTATTTTGTTTCTTATGACATGGACACTTGGAGTTCTAATCATGAATTATTTGCCAGTTCCAATTTTCCTAATGGTATCTCCTTTATTTTCTAAGATTCTTATCAGTTTGAGATTTTACATTTAGGTCTTTGATGCATTTAGAGTTGATTTTTGTGTATGGTGATCAGTAGGGGTCCTATTTTCAATCTTCCGGGTGTGAGGAGCCAGATTTCCCAGCACCATTTACTGAATAGGTTCTCCTCTCCTCAGTGGTTGTTGCTGGAAGTTTTGTGAAAGGTGAGTTGGTTAAGAAATTAAAGTTGTACTTCCGGAATCTCTATCCTGTTCCTTTGGTACATATGTCTGTTCTTTTACCAATCCCAGGCTGTTTTGATTATTGTAGTTTGCAATCCAGAATTATGATACCTCCTGCTTTGTTTCTTTTGCTAAGGATTGTTTTGGCTATTTGTGGTTGTTTATTTTTTCATATGAATTTCTGTATTGTCATTTCCAGGTCTGAAAAGAATGATATTGGTAATTTAATGGGTACTGTGTTAAATCTGTAAATTGCCTTTGATAAGATAGACATCTTAACAATGTTGATTCTTCCTATCTATAAACATGTAATATTTTTCCATTTGTTTGTGTCTTCATACATTTATTTGAGCAATATTCTATAGTTTTCATTGTAAAGATTTTTCACTTCTCTGGTTAGGAAGATGCTGAGGTATTTCTTTTTTTTTAGGTGTGGCTATTGTGAATAGGATTGTGTTTTTTATTTGGATCTCTGCCTGCTTGTTGTTGGTATATAAGAATGTGACTGATTTCTGCATATTTATTTTGTCCCCTGAAACTTTGCCAAAGTTCATTATCAGTGCAAGCAGGTTTTTGACAGATTGTTTTGGATTTTCAAGGCATAGGATCATATCGTCAGCAAAGAGAGATAACTTAATTTCCTCTTTTCCTATTTGCATACCCCTGATTTCCCTCGTTTGTCTAATTGCTCTAGCTAGGACTTCCAACACAATGTTGAACAGTAGGGGTGAGAGTGGGCAGGCTTGTCTTGTACTGGTTTTCAGGGGCAATGTTTCCAGTTTCTGTCCATTTCGCAATAGCTAGCTGTGGGTTTAACATAGATGGCACTTTCTATTTTGAGGTATGTTCCTTCTATATCTAGGTATTTGAGGGTTTTTATCAAGAATATATGCTAAATTTTATCAAGTCTTTTTCTGCATCTAATGATATAATCATGTGGTTCTTGTTTTTACATCTGATGTTGTAATTATTTATATTTATGATCTTGAGGATATTGAACCAGTCCTGCATCACAAGAATGAAGCCTACTTGGTCATGGTGATTGATTTTTTGATATATATTGTTGTATCTGATTTGCTAGAATCTTCTTGAGAATTTTTGCATCTATGTTTATTAGGGATATTGACTTGTATTTCTCTTTTTTTGTTGGATCTTTATCTGGTTTGGGTATCAGTGAGATGTTCGCTTTGTAAAATGATTTGGAGAGAATTCCATCTTTCTCAATTGCCTGCAATAGTTTTTTTTCTCTCTCTCTTTGGAGATGTAATTTTTTTTCTTTTTAAATTTTTATTTTGAAATTGTGGTGTACAATTCAGGGTTAGGTATTCAAATGTTCATTGTGCAGGTACCCTTATTGATGAAGTGTGCCCCACCCCTTCCCCAGGTGGATATCGACTACTGTCAATCCCAGCTACCCACCCCCACTCCCTTTCCTGCAGTTTTCTGCTACTTTCAATCCCTTTTCTACAGTAATATGGTAGGTGTTCAAGCTCTATTATGAGTGATAACATGTGATACTCATTTCTTTGTTTCTATGAGAGATCACTCAGTATTATAAGCTCTAATTCCATCCACGTTGCTGTGAAGTTCATGATTTTATTCTTCTTTATGGTTGAGTAATATTCCAATGTATATATGTACCACTTTTTAAAATACAGTCTTCTTTTGATGGGCAGCACAGTTGGTTCCATGTTCTTGCCATTTCTGAACAATGCTGTGACAAACATACATGTGCAGGTATCTTTTTTATACAGTGACCAGAGCTCTTCTGGGTATATTCCCAGTACGGGAATTGCGGAATCATATGGAAGGTCAATTTTTAGGAGTTTTAGGAATCATCACACTGATTTCCACAGAGGCTGTACTAGCTTACACTCCCACCAAGAGTGTAGAAGTGTTCCCTTTTTGCCACATCCTCTCCAGCATCTGTTATTTTTTGAGTTATTGATGATGGTCATCCTGACTGGAGTTAGGTGGTATCTCTGTGTGGTTTTTATTTGCATCTCCTTGATGACTAGTGAGGCTGAACATTTTTTCATGTGTCTGTTTGCTCCTTGTATGTCTTCTTTTGAGAAGTGTCTATTCATATCTTTAGCCCACTTTGTAATGGGGTTGTTTATTTTTTCTTTTCAGCATGTTTGTTTTCCTTATAGATCCTTGATGTTAGACCTTTGTCAGATATGGAGTGGGCAAATATTTTTTTCCTAATCTGTGAATTGTCTCCCTGCTCTCTTGATGGTTCCTTTGGCTTTGCAGAAGTTTGTCAGTTTAATGAGGTCCCACTTGTCTACCTTATCTCTTCTGGCCTGGACATTTTGGGTTTTGCTCAGGAATTGGATGCCAGTTCCAACTTCCATAAGGGTATGTCCTGCATTTTTAAAAATTCTTATGGTTTGAGATTTTACATTTAGGTCTCTGATCCATTTAGAGTTAATTTTTGTGTATGGGAAGAGATAGAGGTACTGTTTGAATCTTCTGCATGTGGTCAGCCAGCTTTCCCAGCACCATTTACTGAATAGGTTCTCCTCTCCCCAGTGGTAGGTGGTGGAAGCTTTGTTGAAAATGAGTTGGTTGAGAAATTGAGGTTTAGCTTCTGGAATCTCAATTCTATTCCATTGGTCTATATGCCTGTTCTTGTACCAATACCAAGCTGTTTCTATTGTTGTAGCTTTATAATAAAATTTAAAGTCTGGTAGTGTGATACCTCCTGATTTATTTATTTTTTTCTGAGGATTGTTTTGACTATTCTTGGTCGTTTATGTTTCCATATCAATTTCTGTATTGTTTTTTTCTAGGTCTGAGAAGAATGGTACTGGTAATTTGATGGGTATTGCATTAAATCTCTATATTACCTTAGGTAAAATGGACATCTTAACAATGTTGATTCTTCCAATCCATGAGCATGGAATATTCTTCCACTTGTTTGTGTCACCTTTGACTTCTTTGAGTAGTGTTAATTTTCATTGTAAAGGTCTTTTACATTTCTGGTTAGGTATATGCCAAGGTATTTCATGGCTATTTTAAATGGAATTGTGCTTTTTATTTGAGTTTCTGTTTGTTTATTATTGGTATATAGAAATGCAATTGTCTTTTGTGCATTTATTGTATACCTGAGACTTTGCCAAATTCCTTTATCAGTGCCAGGAGGTTTTTGGCAGATTCTCTTGGGTTTCAAGGTATACAATCATGTCATCTGCAAAGAGAGATAACTTGACTTCTTTTGCTATCTGGATAATCCTGATTGCCTTCTTTTCTCTTATTGGTCTAGCCACGACTTCCAAAACTATGTTGAACAGGAGAGGTGAGAATGGGCATCCTTGTCTTGTTCTAGTTTTCAGTGGAAATTGTTCCAATTTTTGTCTGTTTAGGAGTATGCTGGCTGTGGGTTTCTCATAGATGGCTTTAACCATTTTGAGATATGTTCCACATATGCCTAGATGTTCTAGAGTTTTTATCAGGAATGGGTGCTGGATTTTATCACAGGTTTTTTCTGCGTCTGATGATATCATCGTGTGATTTTTTGTTTTTACATATGTTGACGTATTTAATTACGTGTGTGGTCTTATGAATGTTGAACCAGCCTTGCATCCTGGGGACGAAGCCTACTACGTTATGTTGGATGATTTTTGAGATGTGTTGTTGAATCCAGTTTGCTTGGATCTTGTTGAAAATTTTAGAATCTATGTTCATCGAAGATATTGGCCTGTGGTTCTCTTTCTTTGTTGAGTCTTTCGGGCTTGGGTATCAATATGATGTTAGCTTCACAAAATGATTTGGGAAGAGTGCCATCTTTCTCAATCGCCTGGAATACTTTCAATAGGATTAGTGTCAGTTCCTCCTTGTATGATTTGTAGAATTCTGTTGAAAAGTCATCTGGTCCAGGACTTTTTTTCAGTAGTTTTCTTATGAACATTATCAATTTCCTTGATGTTATTGACCTATTTAGGGTCTCAGTGTCTTCTTGTTTTAACTTAGGGAGATTGTGTGATGTCAGAAAGTCCTCCATTTCCTTTAAGTTTTCACGTTTGTTTCCATACAATTGTAAATAGTAGTCTATGATAATCTTTTATATT
>NW_007151421.1:0-4559 GCF_000164805.1 Carlito syrichta | reverse complement strand
CTTATGACATGGACACTTGGAGTTCTAATCATGAATTATTTGCCAGTTCCAATTTTCCTAATGGTATCTCCTTTATTTTCTAAGATTCTTATAGTTTGAGATTTTACATTTAGGTCTTTGATGAATTTAGAGTTGATTTTTGTGTATGGTGATCAGTAGGGGTCCTATTTTCAATCTTCTGGGTGGGAGGAGCCAGATTTCCCAGCACCATTTACTGAATAGGTTCTCCTCTCCTCAGTGGTTGTTGCTGGAAGTTTTGTGAAAGGTGAGTTGGTTAAGAAATTAAAGTTGTACTTCCAGAATCTCTATCCTGTTCCTTTGGTATATATGTCTGTTCTTTTACCAATCCCAGGCTGTTTTGATTATTGTAGTTTGCAATCCAGAATTATGATACCTCCTGCTTTGTTTCTTTTGCTAAGGATTGTTTTGGCTATTTGTGGTTGTTTATTTTTTCATATGAATTTCTGTATTGTCATTTCCAGGTCTGAGAAGAATGATATTGGTAATTTAATGGGTACTGTGTTAAATCTGTAAATTGCCTTTGATAAGATAGACATCTTAACAATGTTGATTCTTCCTATCTATAAACATGTAATATTTTTCCATTTGTTTGTGTCTTCATACATTTATTTGAGCAATATTCTATAGTTTTCATTGTAAAGATTTTTCACTTCTCTGGTTAGGAAGATGCTGAGGTATTTCTTTTTTTTTAGGTGTGGCTATTGTGAATAGGATTGTGTTTTTTATTTGGATCTCTGCCTGCTTGTTGTTGGTATATAAGAATGTGACTGATTTCTGCATATTTATTTTGTCCCCTGAAACTTTGCCAAAGTTCATTATCAGTGCAAGCAGGTTTTTGACAGATTGTTTTGGATTTTCAAGGCATAGGATCATATCGTCAGCAAAGAGAGATAACTTAATTTCCTCTTTTCCTATTTGGATACCCCTGATTTCCCTCGTTTGTCTAATTGCTCTAGCTAGGACTTCCAACACAATGTTGAACAGTAGGGGTGAGAGTGGGCAGGCTTGTCTTGTACTGGTTTTCAGGGGCAATGTTTCCAGTTTCTGTCCATTTTGCAATAGCTAGCTGTGGGTTTAACATAGATGGCACTTTCTATTTTGAGGTATGTTCCTTCTATATCTAGGTATTTGAGGGTTTTTATCAAGAATATATGCTAAATTTTATCAAGTCTTTTTCTGCATCTAATGATATAATCATGTGGTTCTTGTTTTTACATCTGATGTTGTAATTATTTATATTTATGATCTTGAGGATATTGAACCAGTCCTGCATCACAAGAATGAAGCCTACTTGGTCATGGTGATTGATTTTTTGATATATATTGTTGTATCTGATTTGCTAGAATCTTCTTGAGAATTTTTGCATCTATGTTTATTAGGGATATTGACTTGTATTTCTCTTTTTTTGTTGGATCTTTATCTGGTTTGGGTATCAGTGAGATGTTCGCTTTGTAAAATGATTTGGAGAGAATTCCATCTTTCTCAATTGCCTGCAATAGTTTTTTCTCTCTCTCTCTTTGGAGATGTAATTTTTTTTCTTTTTAAATTTTTATTTTGAAATTGTGGTGTACAATTCAGGGTTAGGTATTCAAATGTTCATTGTGCAGGTACCCTTATTGATGAAGTGTGCCCCACCCCTTCCCCAGGTGGATATCGACTACTGTCAATCCCAGCTACCCACCCCCACTCCCTTCCCTGCAGTTTTCTGCTACTTTCAATCCCTTTTCTACAGTAATATGGTAGGTGTTCAAGCTCTATTATGAGTGATAACATGTGATACTCATTTCTTTGTTTCTATGAGAGATCACTCAGTATTATAAGCTCTAATTCCATCCACGTTGCTGTGAAGTTCATGATTTTATTCTTCTTTATGGTTGAGTAATATTCCAATGTATATATGTACCACTTTTTAAAATACAGTCTTCTTTTGATGGGCAGCACAGTTGGTTCCATGTTCTTGCCATTCTGAACAATGCTGTGACAAACATACATGTGCAGGTATCTTTTTTATACAGTGACCAGAGCTCTTCTGGGTATATTCCCAGTACGGGAATTGCGGAATCATATGGAAGGTCAATTTTTAGGAGTTTTAGGAATCATCACACTGATTTCCACAGAGGCTGTACTAGCTTACACTCCCACCAAGAGTGTAGAAGTGTTCCCTTTTTGCCACATCCTCTCCAGCATCTGTTATTTTTTGAGTTATTGATGATGGTCATCCTGACTGGAGTTAGGTGGTATCTCTGTGTGGTTTTTATTTGGATCTCCTTGATGACTAGTGAGGCTGAACATTTTTTCATGTGTCTGTTTGCTCCTTGTATGTCTTCTTTTGAGAAGTGTCTATTCATATCTTTAGCCCACTTTGTAATGGGGTTGTTTATTTTTTCTTTTCAGCATGTTTGTTTTCCTTATAGATCCTTGATGTTAGACCTTTGTCAGATATGGAGTGGGCAAATATTTTTTTCCTAATCTGTGAATTGTCTCCCTGCTCTCTTGATGGTTCCTTTGGCTTTGCAGAAGTTTGTCAGTTTAATGAGGTCCCACTTGTCTACCTTATCTCTTCTGGCCTGGACATTTTGGGTTTTGCTCAGGAATTGGATGCCAGTTCCAACTTCCATAAGGGTATGTCCTGCATTTTTAAAAATTCTTATGGTTTGAGATTTTACATTTAGGTCTCTGATCCATTTAGAGTTAATTTTTGTGTATGGGAAGAGATAGAGGTACTGTTTGAATCTTCTGCATGTGGTCAGCCAGCTTTCCCAGCACCATTTACTGAATAGGTTCTCCTCTCCCCAGTGGTAGGTGGTGGAAGCTTTGTTGAAAATGAGTTGGTTGAGAAATTGAGGTTTAGCTTCTGGAATCTCAATTCTATTCCATTGGTCTATATGCCTGTTCTTGTACCAATACCAAGCTGTTTCTATTGTTGTAGCTTTATAATAAAATTTAAAGTCTGGTAGTGTGATACCTCCTGATTTATTTATTTTTTTCTGAGGATTGTTTTGACTATTCTTGGTCGTTTATGTTTCCATATCAATTTCTGTATTGTTTTTTTCTAGGTCTGAGAAGAATGGTACTGGTAATTTGATGGGTATTGCATTAAATCTCTATATTACCTTAGGTAAAATGGACATCTTAACAATGTTGATTCTTCCAATCCATGAGCATGGAATATTCTTCCACTTGTTTGTGTCACCTTTGACTTCTTTGAGTAGTGTTAATTTTCATTGTAAAGGTCTTTTACATTTCTGGTTAGGTATATGCCAAGGTATTTCATGGCTATTTTAAATGGAATTGTGCTTTTTATTTGAGTTTCTGTTTGTTTATTATTGGTATATAGAAATGCAATTGTCTTTTGTGCATTTATTGTATACCCTGAGACTTTGCCAAATTCCTTTATCAGTGCCAGGAGGTTTTTGGCAGATTCTCTTGGGTTTCAAGGTATACAATCATGTCATCTGCAAAGAGAGATAACTTGACTTCTTTTGCTATCTGGATAATCCTGATTGCCTTCTTTTCTCTTATTGGTCTAGCCACGACTTCCAAAACTATGTTGAACAGGAGAGGTGAGAATGGGCATCCTTGTCTTGTTCTAGTTTTCAGTGGAAATTGTTCCAATTTTTGTCTGTTTAGGAGTATGCTGGCTGTGGGTTTCTCATAGATGGCTTTAACCATTTTGAGATATGTTCCACATATGCCTAGATGTTCTAGAGTTTTTATCAGGAATGGGTGCTGGATTTTATCACAGGTTTTTTCTGCGTCTGATGATATCATCGTGTGATTTTTTGTTTTTACATATGTTGACGTATTTAATTACGTGTGTGGTCTTATGAATGTTGAACCAGCCTTGCATCCTGGGGACGAAGCCTACTACGTTATGTTGGATGATTTTTGAGATGTGTTGTTGAATCCAGTTTGCTTGGATCTTGTTGAAAATTTTAGAATCTATGTTCATCCGAAGATATTGGCCTGTGGTTCTCTTTCTTTGTTGAGTCTTTCGGGCTTGGGTATCAATATGATGTTAGCTTCACAAAATGATTTGGGAAGAGTGCCATCTTTCTCAATCGCCTGGAATACTTTCAATAGGATTAGTGTCAGTTACTCCTTGTATGATTTGTAGAATTCTGTTGAAAAGTCATCTGGTCCAGGACTTTTTTTCAGTAGTTTTCTTATGAACATTATCAATTTCCTTGATGTTATTGACCTATTTAGGGTCTCAGTGTCTTCTTGTTTTAACTTAGGGAGATTGTGTGATGTCAGAAAGTCCTCCATTTCCTTTAAGTTTTCACGTTTGTTTCCATACAATTGTAAATAGTAGTCTATGATAATCTTTTATATTTCTTCTGGGTCAGTTGTGACTTCATCTTTTGTGTTCCTGATTGAGTTTATTTGGGCTTTTTCTCTCTTTCTCTTGATCAGTCTGGCTAGGGCAACATCTATCTTATTTATCTTTTCAAAGAACCAGCTTTTTGTTTTATTTTTTTGTATTATCTTTTTGTCCTCAGTGACCTGGATTTGGACTTTTATTTTGGTGATCTGGA
>NW_007151420.1:0-871 GCF_000164805.1 Carlito syrichta | reverse complement strand
TGAGTATCAATATGATGTTAGCTTCACAAAATGATTTGGGAAGAGTGCCATCTTCTCAATCGCCTGGATACTTTCAATAGGATTAGTGTCAGTTCCTCCTTGTATGTTTTGTAGAATTCTGTTGAAAAATCATCTGGTCCAGGATTTTTTTTCAGTAGTTTTCTTATGAACATTATCAATTTCCTTGATGTTATTGACCTATTTAGGGTCTCAGTGTCTTCTTGTTTTAACTTAGGGAGATTGTGTGATGTCAGAAAGTCCTCCATTTCCTTTAAGTTTTCATGTTTGTTTCCATACAATTGTAAATAGTAGTCTATGATAATCTTTCATATTTCTTCTGGGTCAGTTGTGACTTCATCTTTTGTGTTCCTGATTGAGTTTATTTGGGCTTTTTCTCTCTTTCTCTTGATAGTCTGGCTAGGGGAACATCTATCTTATTTATCTTTTCAAAGAACCAGCTTTTTGTTTTATTTTTTTGTATTATCTTTTTGTCTTCAGTGTCCTGGATTTGTACTTTTATTTTGGTGATCTGGATTCTTCTGCAGAAGTTGGGGGTTTGGTGGTCTTCCTTTTCTAACTTCCTTAGGTGTTTTGTTAGGTTGTTAACTTGTGATCTCTCTGTTTTCTTCATGTGTGTTTGTAAAGATATGAATTCCCCTCTTACTACTGCTTTAATGGCATCCCAGAGGCTTTGGTAAGAAGTTTCTTCATTTTCACTTGTTTCCAGGTACATTTTAATCTCTGTTTTGATTTCATCATTGACCCAGGAGTTGCTTAGCATCATACTGTTTAGTGTCCATGTATTTATGGGTTTTGTTGGAACTTTGTTGGTGTTGATATTTGTTTTTATTCCACTGTGGTCTAAGAAGGG
>NW_007151419.1:0-799 GCF_000164805.1 Carlito syrichta | reverse complement strand
GTTCAGTCTTGCAGTATGTTCCATGTGGTGATGAGTAGAATTTATATTATGTGGTCTTTGGGTAGAGTGTTCTGTAGGTATCAATTAGTTCCATTTGTTCAAGAGTCTCATTGAGGATCTGGATCTCCTTGCTGATTTTTTCTCTTGATAATCTTTCCAGGGTTGTGAATGGGGTATTAAAGTCCCCAGATATGATAGTGTTAGAGTCATTCTTTTTTTTTTAAGTTTCCATACAAGCTTCTTTATGATCTTTGGTGCTCCTTTGTTGGGTGCAAATATGTTTAGGATGGGTTTTTCTTGTTGATAGATTGAACCTTTTATCATTATATAGTGACCTTCTTCATCTTTTTAAATTTTTGATAGCTCAAATGGTATTTTGTCTAAGATGAAAATTGCAACTCCAGCTTTCTTTTCTGTTCCATTTCCCTGAAATTTTGCTTCCCATCCTCTTACTTTGAGTCTGTGAGTGTCCTTTCTGGTGAGATGAGTCTCTTGGAGACAATATATTGTTGCCTCATGATATTTTATCCATTTTGCCATTCTTTTCTTTTCAGTGGTGCATTTAACCCATTCACATTCAGGCTAAATATTGAAATGTGTGTGTTTATCCCTGTAATGATGTTCTTATAAAGTTGTTGTTGTTCCTATTTGTTTACTGTCTTTCTTTTGAATTTTGGGTTGATTCATGTGTGTTTTCAATGTTTTTCCTGCACTCTTTTGAAGACTGTTGTTGTTATTTTTTCCCTTTCTTTTGTGTTTAATTCTTTCTTAAGTGTTTCTTGTAGGACTGGTCTAGAGG
>NW_007151418.1:0-2065 GCF_000164805.1 Carlito syrichta | reverse complement strand
TCTGGGATACCAATCAGGAATAGGATCAGCCTCTTGATATAATTGCACATCTCTCATGGGCTTTATTTTTTATTTCCATGTTTTTTACAGATTGGGTTAATTTCATGTTCTGGTCTTCAAGTTCTCAGATTCTATTTCTGCTTGATTAATTCTGCTTTCCATGCTTGTCATCTTGTTATTTCCTGGATTAATTTCTTATTACCAAAATCTCTGTTACAAGTTCTTTCACTGTTGCATCTTGTCTTTCTTAAATCTTATTCATTCTTTCCATCCATTCCCTAATCCCTGTCATACTCTGGGACCAGTCATTTGTGACTTCCATTGTTTGAGTCCTAAGGTCGGATTTTTCAGGCATTTTCTATTTGTTACATGAGATTAACCGAGGTCTTGTGTTGGTTTTTCCTCATTTGTGACAGATCTCTTTCTTTTCTCTTTAGGTCTGTTATTCAGTGGCAGTGGGAGAGGCTTTTATATGTTTACTCAGTCCCTCTATACTTCCTGATCAGGGCTCCAGATTTGTTCACTGATCTTTTTTGAGATCTTCCTTGTCCTTTTCTGTTCACACTCTTTCTCTTTCTGCCTAATGAGGATAGGGAGTGTGGTGCCCGAGACACAGCACTCGTCATATTCCTCTAGAGTTTGTACTTTCAGGATATTCCCTCTGAGTAGTTGATCCACTGGTGACAGAGATTGGGACTTTTGCTCTGTGGTGAGCCACCTGGTTCACTTTTCTGCCCCATTTTCAAGATAGTGGCTGGGTGCATCTTTCTTCTCTAGTGGGATTCTGACTCCAGGCTCCCTCTTCAGTCCTTGTAGCTGATGTTCGGCCAGGTGCTGCAGTGAAGAGGCAGAGCCTGGAGCCAGCATTCTCTCCTGTTTCAGTGGTCAAGCAGAGCCTGGATCCTGTAGTCTCTCCCTGCAGCTTCTTCCCAGGAAGATTTTGTCAGTTAAAAAAAAATGACATGTGGCTTTTGTGACCCAGGAAGCGCTAGGAACCAAACTGAGCAGCTGCAGCACAAGCTGCTACCAGGAGAGCCCTGGCCACTTGCTTACAAACCCCCACTTAGTCAGTCTCTCCCATCATAGTTCTGGACACTGGAAATTCCAGTAGCAAGGTGCTGGAATATTTAGTGTCTGATGAAGTCCCATTCTTCATAGATGGTACCTTTTAGTTGTCACCACATGGCAAAAGGGTGGAAGCTGTATTTTAACAAGGTCCCTAGAAGAATCCATCAAGTTCATTGAGGAGAGTTCACAGTATTGCCAGTAAAGTCAGGTCCATTAATAGTTATATTTTCTGTGAATGAACTTTGACAATTGTTTTCATATTGAATGTAGTTGGCTTTTAAAACTTGGGCATGAGAAAATGTTTTCCAAATCTTAAAGCCTCCACATAAACAATTATAGTGACAGCATACTATTTTACTTAGTAGAGGTACACTAATTTACACCAATCTCCAATTGTTATTATATGTCCCCTTTCTCCTTTTTTCCATCCTACTGTTATGTTTTTGTTTTTATTTTACTACCACCTTGGAACCACTGTTCTTATACACTTTGCCTCAAAGTACCTTTTCCAGAAGTATCAACAACTTAGAAACAGATGGGAGGTAGAGCATCCCCAAGTTATTTTCCCTTGTTTGCATCTCAAGCTGACACTCTATATAGGTCAGGAATTCTGACAAGTCTGAACACCATTGATACTGATAGCTCATCTCATCCATATTGTCCTCATGTAGTCTAACAATAGATTCGGGTTTGATTCTACTTTCCAGAAGTTACTTTCTGCCAGTTCTTTTTTTTTTTTTATGTGCTACACCCTCCTTGTTGACCTGATAAAATCTAGACTGACAAAAAGAAATACAGGAAAGCAAATCACGCATGAACAGAGAGGAATGCAGGAGAGAAGGTGAGAAAGTGAGAAAAAAGGTAGCTTTTTAGTAATTAGTGCTACATTACCTGAGGCACATTTTTTTATCATCAATATTTTTTATTATGATATTGTGGGGTACAGTTAAGGGTTAGGTATACAAATATGCTTCATGCAGGCACCCTTGTTGATAAG
>NW_007151417.1:0-1265 GCF_000164805.1 Carlito syrichta | reverse complement strand
CCAGAAGTATCAACAACTTAGAAACAGATGGGAGGTAGAGCATCCCCAAGTTATTTTCCCTTGTTTGCATCTCAAGCTGACACTCTATATAGGTCAGGAATTCTGACAAGTCTGAACACCATTGATACTGATAGCTCATCTCATCCATATTGTCCTCATGTAGTCTAACAATAGATTCGGGTTTGATTCTACTTTCCAGAAGTTACTTTCTGCCAGTTCTTTTTTTTTTTTTATGTGCTACACCCTCCTTGTTGACCTGATAAAATCTAGACTGACAAAAAGAAATACAGGAAAGCAAATCACGCATGAACAGAGAGGAATGCAGGAGAGAAGGTGAGAAAGTGAGAAAAAAGGTAGCTTTTTAGTAATTAGTGCTACATTACCTGAGGCACATTTTTTTATCATCAATATTTTTTATTATGATATTGTGGGGTACAGTTAAGGGTTAGGTATACAAATATGCTTCATGCAGGCACCCTTGTTGATAAGAGGTGTCTCCCTGTCCCCAGACAGATATTTACTACTGTTAATCCCATCTCCCTTCACCCCCCCCATAGTTTCCCACCACTGTCAGTCATTTTCTTATAGTATTACATTGGATGTTCAAGGTCCACTATATGAGTGAGAACATGTGATACTAAGATCTTTGTTTCTGTGAGAGGTCACTCAGTATTATAGACTCTAGTTCCATCCAGGTTGCTGTGAAATTTATGATTTTGTACTTTTTTATGGCTGCATGGTATTCTGTCATGTATATGTACTACATTTTTTTAATCCAGTCCTCTTTTGATGGACAGCATGGTTGCTTCCAGGTTCTTGCTATAGTGAACAATGCTGCGATAAACATATGTATGCAGGTATCTTTTTGATAGAGTGATTTGAGTTCTTCAGGGTATATTCCCAGTAGGGGAATTGTGGGATCATATGGGAGGTTGATATTTAGAGCTTTTAGGAATTGCCACACTGCTTTCCACAGAGATTACACTAGTTTACACTCCCACCCACAATGTAGAAGTATTCCCTTTTCACCACACCCTCTCCAGCAACTGTTATTTTTGAGTTATTGATAATTGCCATTCTGACTGGAGTTAGGTGGTATCTCAGTGTGGTTTTGATTTGCATCTCCCTGATGATTACTGAGGTTGAACATTTCTTCATGTGTCTGTTGGCTGCTTGGATGTCTTCCTTTGTGAAGTGTCTGTTCATATCTTTTGCCCACTTTATAATGGGGTTGTTTGTTTTTTTCTTTTCAGCACGTTTGAGTT
>NW_007151416.1:5527-9827 GCF_000164805.1 Carlito syrichta | reverse complement strand
ATATGTACTACATTTTTTAAAACCCAGTCCTCTTTTGATGGACAGCATTGTTGCTTCCAGATTCTTGCTATAGTGAACAATGCTGCGATAAACATACGTATGCAGGTATCTTTTTGATAGAGTGATTTGAGTTCTTCAGGGTATATTCCCAGTAGGGGGATTGTGGGGTCATATGGGAGGTTGATATTTAGAGCTTTTAGGAATTGCCACACTGCTTTCCACAGAGGTTACACTAGTTTACACTCCCACACACAATGTAGAAGTATTCCCTTTGAACCACACCCTCTCCAGCAACTGTTATTTTTTGAGTTATTGATAATTGCCATTCTGACTGGAGTTAGGTGGTATCTCAGTGTGGTTTTGATTTGCATCTCCCTGATGATTACTGAGGTTGAACATTTCTTCATGTGTCTGTTGGCTGCTTGGATGTCTTCCTTTGTGAAGTGTCTGTTCATATCTTTTGCCCACTTTATAATGGGGTTGTTTGTTTTTTTCTTTTCAGCACGTTTGAGTTTCTTGTAGATCCAAGATGTTAAGCCTATGTCAGACCTGGAGTTGGCAAATACTTTTTCCCAGTCTGTGGACTGTCTCCCTGCTCTCTTGATGGTTGCTTTGGCTTTGCAGAAGCTTGTCAGTTTAATGAGGTCCCATTTGTCTATCTTCTCTCTTATGACCTATGGGTTTGGGGTTTTGTTCAGGAATTGGTTGCCAATTCCGATTTCCATGAGGGTATGTCCTTCATTTTCTAAGGTTCTTATGGTTTGACGTTTTACATTTAGGTCTGTGATCTATTCGGAGTTAATTTTTGTGTATGGGGATAGTTAGGGGTTCTGTTCCAATCTGCATGTGATCAGCCAGTTTTCCTAGCACCATTTACTGAATAAGTTCTCCTCTCCCCAGTGGTAGGTGGTGGAGGCTTTGTTGAAGATGAGTTGGTTGAGAAATTGAGGCTTTTGCTTCTGGAATCTAAATTCTATTCCATTGGTCTATATGTCTGTTCCTATACCAATACCAAGCTGTTTTGATGATTGTAGCTTTATAGTAAAGTTTGAAGACTGGTAATGTGATACCACCTGCTTTTTTTTTTTTTTTTTTTTTTGCTGAAAATTGTTCTGGCTATTCTTGGTCATTTTTGTTTCCATATGAATTCCTGTGTTGTTTTTTCTAGCTCATGGATTGGAAGAATCAACATTGTGAAGATGTCCATCTTACCTAAGGCAATCTACAGATTCAATGCAATACCCACCAAATTACCAGCAACATTCTTCTCAGACCTGCCAGTTCTTATTCTCTCAAGACAGCTGAGATATTCCCTAATTGCGTAGTCTTCCTACCCTGAGATAGAATCCAGCCCCAACTTCCCATACAAAAACCAAGATTGGCTCCTAAAGACATTGAAATCTGCTTTCATATCCCTAAGTGAGTTTTGAGAAGGGAAGTCAAAGTTTAGAATTCTTCACTTAATTGAGTCATATGACAAATGGAATATGTTTTTGATAGAGCAATAAAAATTCTTGTTCTGTGGCTTAGCTTAATTTTTAGCTTGCTTTAGAAAATAGCTATATTTCTAAGATAGGTGTTTGAACAGATCCTTTTACTTACCAGATTTATAATAATGTGAAGGATTACATTTGCTTTATAGATATTCTACAACAATAGATGATTTTTGCAAACAATGAAAAAAATAGGTAACATTAGATATCATTCTGGTTATTAAGTAATCTCATTTTTCCTTTTATTTGATAGATGCACAATTTAAGGCCCAGGGGAGTACTCTGAAGGGATGTGGTTGGGAGATGTACAGAATGGAGCTAGGACTTCTGCCTTGGTTAGCCTGGGCCTTCCCCTACTCCTGCTACACACTTTTTACTTTTTAATAATAATAACTTATTTTGTAAAAATACCTTTTATTCTAAAATTTGATGGGGTTAGGGTTAGGGTTAGGGTTAGGGTTAGGGTTTTTCAGTGTACTGGTTTATAGTAATATTTTTTTAATTCACCAAGATTAAAAGATTGATAATACAGCAAAACAAAGTGGAATGTGAATGAAAAAAGAACTTTATCTTATGTTCTGAGTTAG
Organism: Carlito syrichta; assembly: GCF_000164805.1. Lineage (NCBI taxonomy): Eukaryota > Metazoa > Chordata > Mammalia > Primates > Tarsiidae > Carlito > Carlito syrichta. Next base: position 7,747 of record NW_007151416.1, on the reverse strand, counting down.
TTTCAATTTCAAAACTATATGGAAGACAAGGTGGGAATTAGAAAATCATAGTATAGTCTGCCACCCCACAAACAGTGAAAGTTTAGACCTTTTCAAGTCATCTTCCCAGTGGTCTTCAAGAGAAAAGAAAATCGCAAAGGGAAAGGAGCAAATATCAACAAACCTGAGACCTCACTTCTTCTAAAGAATCAAGGAAGTTTTCATGAGACAGCCCAGTTTAAATTACTTTAAAAGTATTGCTGGAGTTATGAGTAGGAGTTTTAGAAAAAGGCAAGAAGAATATTGTAAGAAAGAGAATGATGTACAAAGGCCCTAAGGCAAAAAAGAGCAAGGCAAATTAGAAGATGTAGAAAGCAAGCCAAAAAAGAAAGAACATAGAGAAAATAGATCAACAGTGATAATTAAGTAATAATCTAGTGAGGTGACCTTGATTTAGATCATTGCAGGCCTGGAAGGCCATGTCAAAGTTTTGAATTTCATCCTAAAATGAACAGAAAACCATTTAAGACATCAAGAAGAAAGAGTTTAAAAGTAGAGTAACCATCTAATCTAACATCCAAAACACAAATTTGTTGAGAATGAAAGGAGGCACTATTGATAAATATTCTGGGAAAATGGGGCCCCAGGGTGAGAATCATTCTTTACTTTAAAGGCTTCTGTATCTTTGCTGATCCCTCCTCTAGCAATTCCTGAGAGACATATTTTTTGTTCAGAGTTGCCTTTCTCTAACCAGGTTGTGTACATACAGTTCTTTCCTTCATTACTCTTTTCATTCATTTGGCATTTTGCTTCATTGTAGACAATCACATCTATCAAAAGACAGACAAAATTGAACCTTCTATCTTCTGCATGAAACCATGTAGCTGACTCTCATGTAGCTTCTCAGACCTGCCATAGTGGTTTAGTCAGAAGAGCATCACTGAGAATCTGATTGTTCTTGAGTTGTTTGGAGTGTGTTATTCAACCCTCCCCAACCAGCAAAGAAAATTTGAGAGGCTGAGACATTTTTTATACTACGTTTTCTACTACACAGATTCATGTTCAGGGCAAGAACATGATAGATTAGCCAGACCTGTAGGTGTGCACCTGTAGTCCCAGCTACTTGAGAGGCTGAGACAGGAGGATTGCTTGAGCCCAGGAGTTCGAGCTTATACCAAGTTGTGATCGTGCCACTGCACTCCTACTTGGGTCCTAGAATAAGACCTTGTATCTAAAATAAATGCATAAAATTAAAATAAAAACCATGATAGAAACCTACTAATAGCTGTTGATGCTGTCAGTCTGATTAGAAGAGCAAGAGGACATCTGATTAAATTCACAGTTTAATAACTGACCTTGCTTTGAATCCTGAATCTTGACACTTTTGGTTTTTACTGTGTGATCTTGGGTAGATTGCTCAAATTTGCTGAAATTTATTTTTAATTTGTGTGTAGGACTAGAAAAATGTTAGGACCCAATGAAAATGCTTTACAGGAAAATTAGATGACATATGTTTATAAAGCACTTAGAACACTTACTCCTACTGGTAAGCCCACAGGTGGTTGTCTGGGATTGTTATTTTTGAGCAAAAATGGTTTTAACAGTATAACTTTTGATCTCTGCATTAAGAATTAGGAGCTAGAGTTTTACTCTGCTGAAGTTTCACTACTCTTGTTTTTATTTGACTGTTTTTTGTTTTAAAGGGGCAGGCAAAATTCAGTTTCTAATTCAGTTTCTAATCCAGTTTTAAAACAGTGAGACTCAGGGAGAGGCTGGGTCATTTGAGCCTACTCTACTTAAAATTCTTCTGAGATAAGACATTCGGTAGAGAAAATTGTCAGTGGTAATATTTCTAAAGTAAAATGTATCCTAAGGATTTACTTTGAAATCTAAAAATGTGCATTTTGCCTGAGGTTTTTCTGAGGTTTATCATGAGGAGAATGGCATGATGGGCTAGCCCAACAAAATAACAGAATGTAAGGTAAGTGTTGATGTTGTCATAAGGGCATGGTATCTTCATATTTGTGTTCTTTTATTTGAGCAAACTATCTAGCCTACTGGCATAAGGGCTCCATACATACTTCCTGAATAAATTAACAGTTCATCATGAACTTCCAATTAATGAGTAATTATTGCATATGCTTTTAATTGAAAGCATCCTGAGTATTGATATTTAATCAAGTGGCCTCTTACCTCTTTGAACTAAAGATAATGTAGTATTCTGAGAGAATGAGTTCCCCT
>NW_007151416.1:0-5030 GCF_000164805.1 Carlito syrichta | reverse complement strand
TACCAAAGAATGATTTTATATTATTCATAAAAGAGAACCCTATACGTTTCACCTCACCATCACATTTCTGAACACATGCATGAGAATAATATTATTTTTTGAGTTGGAGTCTCACTCAGTTGCCCAGGCTGGAGTGCAGTAGCATGGCCTCCCCCAGCGTCAACCTGCTGGGCCTCAGCGATCCTTCCACCTCAGCCTTCCTAGTAGTTGGAACTACAGGCATGTGCTATCATGCCTGGTAAATTTTTTGATTTATTGTAGAGATGAGGTCTCACCATGTTGCCCACGCTGGTCTTGAACCTGTGGATTCAGGCACTCCTCTTGCCTCAGCCTCCTAAAGTGCTGGGATTACAAGCTTGAGCCACCACGCCCAGCCTGAATGAGATTCTTAATGACTTAGTCACCTCAGAAATATAAAGATCACTTTCATCTCTTACCAGAGAACAAAGATTATTTCACATTTGGTTAGACACCAAGTATTATTGACATACATATTCAATATATTACTGGATATTAAACTGTGCTGTAATCGCTATAATAATATGTTGACTATAATCAAGTATACCCAGAAGCTCACATTGCCAGGATTTATATTTTGGGTTCTTCCAGCTTTGGTTAACTTTTCAAGGCTCATGGGAACACATGATTTTTTTTTTTTTTTTGAGTTGAAGTTTCACTCCATTGCCCAGACTGGAGAGCAGTGTCATGCTCATGGCCACCCCAGCATCAGCCTGCTGGGTTCAGGTGATCCTTCTGCCTCAGCCTTCCAAGTAGCCAGAATTGCAGGCATGCGCTACCATCCCCAGCTAATTTTTTATTTATTGTAGTGACGAGGTCTCACAACTTGCTGAGGCTGAACTGAAACCCACGGGCTCAGGCAATCAACTTGCCTTGGCTTCCCAAATTGCTGGGATTACAGGCTGAGCCATCGAGCCCACCCAGAAATGCAAAATTTTTTTTACCACATTTCTCCTTGCCATTCTTACATAGCAATGTTCTTGGTAGATGCAAGTGCTGCAGGTATCATATACTCACATACCAATGTCCAGAGGCAAAAAAGAAAAAAAAATTAACTTCATTTTTGTGCCAGTTTTTAAAGCCCAAGAAACCTTTTTTCCAAGAGCCCAGCAGAAGGCCTTCCTTTAAATTTTATTCAGAATTGTTCACATTGTCACATTTAAACCACTTACTAGCTGGGGGAATGGATTGTTACATTTAGCACAGAGTAGCTCTGTTGAGGTGGAAGAAAAGGACAGTATTTGTTAGGTCAATAGTCAACAGTGTTTCTGGTTGAGAGGAACATTCTTCGAGCTATGTAATATTACCAATTCACAGATGAAGAAATTGAAACTGAGAGGAATGAGTTAGCTTTCCCAAGATAATACTTAGTAAGTGATGAAACTGAACTTTCAGCTCAGAAATATCTGACCCCAATTCAGTACCCTCTTCACACTATCAAGTTATTTCCTATACATCATGAATCACCTTCACTTTTAATGACAGGACTCATCTTTTGCATCTAACAACAAATATATCTCTATGCTTTGCTTTTCTCTTTAGATATACTTTTCCTCAGAGAGGTTATCTTCTCCCAGAGCTTCATATAATAATTCATGAAAAGAATTGGACATCTCTACATGTAGATTTGCTATTTTTAATGGTAATATTAGGTTATCTAATTTTACATGCTTGCAGGACATTTCTTCTTTTATTTGAATTTAATCTATCAACATCTGGGTAATCTCTCTAGCAAAGAAATCTCTTTTTGTATTCACAAAGGTAGCAAAGGCATATTCATTTTTTCTGTTCTTAGCTTACAACTTTGGAGGAAATTTACCCCAATCTTCTGTTTATTTCAAGCCCAAACCCATATAGAAGCATCTCAGATTCCTTAAGTGTTTCTCATATCGTCTTTGTATTCATTTCTAGCACATCAAGTGCTTATCAATATCATATCTCAAAAACTAAACTAATGTCTCCCAGTCTTCCAGTTAACACACTCCAAAGTTAACCTGCAAATGCAAATATTTTTCTTAAAATGCCTTAATTTCTTATTGTATGTTCCTGTTCAAGTAGCGAGTAGATTCTACATGTAAAAATTAAATATTAAATGCACTAATCTTAAGTATAACTCAGGCATTCTGGTTCTCTATTTTGTTCTCCTTATGTAAGGAATTATTTGGACTTTGCTGGCTGAAGCTAGATGTCTTGTTCCAAGCAACAATAATAGGTAACCCATGTAATCCAAGTCGCTGAAGTTCAGAGACTCATTTTAGCACTTTTATATATATTACCAGTTTCACCCACTGATGTAGGCAATACTATTATCCTGACTTTACTGATAAGGGCACAAGCTCAGAGAGATAAAGGCACTTGCCAAGTACATCTAAAATGGCAAACCCAGGATCCAGGCACCAATGATTGGGCCCCAGCGGCCATGAACCCAGTCATTTTATTCCTTTAGTCTATATATGTTATTTATTCAAGAAGTATTTGTTGAACATCTATTCTTTAGCCCAGGCTATACTTTATCCCTGATATTTTACAAAAATCTTGCAAAACCATGAATCACATCCCTGAGATGAGAAACACACTTTTTGAAATTCTTGGATTTTAGACAGAATCAAGGCAGTCAGTGTCTTTTCTAACCATCGAGAGACACTTTCTTTGATTCCATATTCTATCCCATGTTTGCTCCTGGATTTTTTTCCCACGTTAACCCTAACCTCTGGTCTAGCATGAATTGATATTTTCTCCTGAATGGCATCCCTCTCTCCTTATTTGCTCTCCGGATGGAAGCTGTTCCAATTTCTGGGCTAGCAGCACCACCTCCCAGCTGAGTCACCTCTCTGTGATACCTAAGGTGACTGGGTAACTGTCAGGTCAGCATGCTCAGCACACCATTTCCAAAGACCTGTCATCCAGTCTCTTGTTTACAGTGATCTGCTTGTCATTTGTTTTTGTGTGATTTTACTTTTCAAGATTCTGCTGAGATTTTTTTAATGACTTCTTGTTTTTCCCGCAAAAAAATCTTGCACTTTGGTATGATTGTATGAGCAGTATATCTGAGATTGGGATATAAAATTATGTGTTAATAATTTTATGGATCTAACTGCTTATTTAAAAAAGTAGAAGTGTATGTATCCATTTTATCTAAATGTATGTGTTTCTTATAAACAGTGATCCAAAAATGCTAATACAACTAATAATTGGGATTTATTGAATACTTTCTCTGTCACTCATTTCAAATACTTACATATATCCATTCAATTGATTTCCATGGGAACTCTTGGTAGCAGATACTATAATTGCTACTTTTTTTAACATATGAAGAAATGAAGGAACAGAGGTTAAGTAACTTGCTCAATTACATGAGAAACTAGACACCAGAGCCTCGTTTAATAATCACTGGACAACTTCATGGCATTTTCAGATTATTGGCTAAAACTACTTGAAGTATATTATGGCAGAAATCCTGAACTCCTCGTGTACTCAGAAAAACAGATCAAGTTTTGTAACTTCTCTATCTTCTCATGTGGGATTTGGCTTGAGTACTCACAGAATATAGTTAATGGCTTCCTATAAGAATTATTATCATTTTTATTCTTGTTTAAGTCAAGCTACAACCCTATCAAAATTTTTAGAAATGTATCTGTGATTCAATGCCTAAAAATCTAGAAATAATGTATCTCAGAAGGAGTTATCCTAGAAAGAAGTCTCTCTTTTTGATAGTTTCTGACTCTTAAAGAATATTATCAGAAGAACAATAAAATCCTGAATTGTTTGAATAGAAAAGTCTAAAATTGTCCTTCTTAAAAAGAGCATTTTGACTGGGGAGGAAATTGAATCTGGAATAAAGATATTGACTTTTTCATGCCATGATACATTCATTGTCTTCAAAGGTCAGGTATACAGGCACATATTTGATGTAAAAGAAATTAAGTGAACAGAAGTCACTAATCAAGGAAACTCAAAATCTGAAAATTCAGGTATCTGATATTCATAAATTTCCCTTTGATATAGGCATTGTCATGCTGTCATTTAAATGACACTGCTTCCTGAGTGAGATATAATGGGAAAAGAGTAGACCTAATTTCAAGTAATTTATATAGAAATATATTAGACTAATTAGAATTATATTGAGAAAGTAAGGCAAATATTTAGAGTAGGAAGTAACAATCCTAAAATGATGACTGTATTGAATACCAAAAGAAAACATTGAGGATGTAAAGTAGACATCCACACTGCTATTTATTTTGTTTTCTGTTCAGTTCTGCTCACTGTATATTTTCATTTTATCTGTTTTAACTAACTTGGAACTGATGAAATTCAGTAATAAAATAGAATTGAGATTATTACAAATGTGTTTAATTTTGTAATCACATAATATCCCAATATGTTTTAACATATTGATATGTTTTACTTCAGCATAAAGGCAATAAATATAAATAAATAAATAGATAAATAAATAAAAATACCAATAAACATAACTCCATTTTAAAATCAATTTGTTACTGTAGAAGAAACATGCACCTTGGCTTTTTGAGGAAAATATTCCTGTAAGATTTTTTAATTGAAATAGCAAAATTATAGAACAAGTATTCTCTATTTATACTTGTGTTGTTCATCCTTTCAGAACTTTGAGAAACCAAGACTTCTATACTTAAGCTTTTAGAGTACAGGATTTTACTAATGGATGAAGATCAGGACCAGATATATGTGGGCAGCAAAGATCACATTCTTTCCTTGAATATTAACAATGTAAGTCAAGAAACTTTGAATGTAAGTTTATCATTTTCATGAGGGCAGTGTTGATCTTCTAGGTATCCTTTTCTTTAAAAATTTTAAATATGATTAAAAAACAATATGTACTGTACAGAACAATAGAAATACTGACCACATGTCAGTAAATAGTTGGAAATTAGTACTTATTTTATGGTCCAAAAATATGTTAAGTTCGCTTCAGCTTATCTAATTTTATAGTTTTTAATAATGCCAATCATGAACTTTTTTTTTTTTTGAGTTGAAGT
>NW_007151415.1:0-4752 GCF_000164805.1 Carlito syrichta | reverse complement strand
CGAGGTCTCACTAACTTGCCGAGGCTGCTCTGAAACCCATGGGCTCAGGCAATCAACTTGCCTTGGCTTCCCAAATTGCTGGGATTACAGGCTGAGCCATCGAGCCCACCCAGAAATGCAATTTTTTTTTTACTACATTTCTCCTTGCCATTCTCACATAGCAATGTTCTTGGCAGATACAAGTGCCGCAGGTATCATATACTCACATACCAATGTCCAGAGGCAAAAAAGAAAAAAAAATTAACTTCATTTTTGTGCCAGTTTTTAAAGCCCAAGAAACCTTTTTTCCAAGAGCCCAGCAGAAGGCCTTCCTTTAAATTTTATTCAGAATTGTTCACATTGTCACATTTAAACCACTTACTAGCTGGGGGAATGGATTGTTACATTTAGCACAGAGTAGCTCTGTTGAGGTGGAAGAAAAGGACAGTATTTGTTAGGTCAATAGTCAACAGTGTTTCTGGTTGAGAGGAACATTCTTCGAGCTATGTAATATTACCAATTCACAGATGAAGAAATTGAAACTGAGAGGAATGAGTTAGCTTTCCCAAGATAATACTTAGTAAGTGATGAAACTGAACTTTCAGCTCAGAAATATCTGACCCCAATTCAGTACCCTCTTCACACTATCAAGTTATTTCCTATACATCATGAATCACCTTCAGTTTTAATGACAGGACTCATCTTTTGCATCTAACAACAAATATATCTATATGCTTTGCTTTTCTCTTTAGATATACTTTTCCTCAGAGATGTTATCTTCTCCCAGAACTTCATATAATAATTCATGAAAAGAATTGGACATCTCTACCTGTAGATTTGCTATTTTTTAATGGTAATATTAGGTTATCTAATTTTACATGCTTTGCAGGACATTTCTTCTTTTATTTGAATTTAATCTATCAACATCTGGGTAGTCTGTCTAGCAAAGAAATCCCTTTTTGTATTCATAAAGGTAGTAAAGGCATATTCATTTTTTTGTTCTTAGCTTACAACTTTGGAGGAAATTTACCCCAATCTTCTGTTTATTTCAAGCCCAAACCCATATAAAAGCATCTCAGATTCCTTAAGTGTTTCTCATATCGTCTTTGTATCCATTTCTAGCACATCAAGTGCTTATCAATATCATATCTCAAAAACTAAACTAATGTCTCTCAGTCTTCCAGTTAACACACTCCAAAGTTAACCTGCAAATGCAAATTATTTTTCTTAAAATGCCTTAATTTCTTATTGTATGTCCCTGTTCAAGTAGCGAGTAGATTCTACATGTAAAAATTAAATATTAAGTGCATTAATCTTAAGTATAACTCAGGCATTCTGGTTCTCTATTTTTTTCTCCTTATGTAAGGAATTATTTGGACTTTGCTGGCTGAAGCTAGATGTCTTGTTCCAAGCAACAATAATAGGTAACCCATGTAATCCAAGTCGCTGAAGTTCAGAGACTCATTTTAGCACTTTTATATATATTACCAGTTTCACCCACTGATGTAGGCAATACTATTATCCTGACTTTACTGATAAGGGCACAAGTTCAGAGAGATAAAGGCACTTGCCAAGTACATCTAAAATGGCAAACCCAGGATCCAGGCACCAATGATTGGGCCCCAGCGGCCATGAACCCAGTCATATTTCATTACTTTAGTCTATATATGTTATTTATTCAAGAAGTATTTGTTGAACATCTATTCTTTAGCCCAGGCTATACTTTATCCCTGATGTTTTACAAAAATCTTGCACAACAATGAATCACATCCCTGAGATGAGAAACATACTTTTTGAAATTCTTGGATTTTAGACAGAATCAAGGCAGTCAGTGTCTTTTCTAACCATTGAGAGACACTTTCTTTGATTCCATATTCTATCCCATGTTTGCTCCTGGATTTTTTTCCCATGTTAACCCTAACCTCTGGTCTAGCATGAATTGATATTTTCTCCTGAATGACATCCCTCTCCCCTTATTTGCTCTCCGGATGGAAGCTGTTCCAATTTCTGGGCTAGCAGCACCACCTCCCAGCTGAGTCACCTCTCTGTGATACCTAAGGTGACTGGGTAACTGTCAGGTCAGCATGCTCAGCACACCATTTCCAAAGACCTGTCATCCAGTCTCTTGTTTACAGTGATCTGCTTGTCATTTGTTTTTGTGTGATTTTACTTTTCAAGATTCTGCTGAGATTTTTTTAATGACTTCTTGTTTTTCCCGCAAAAAAATCTTGCACTTTGGTATGATTGTATGAGCAGTATATCTGAGATTGGGATATAAGATTATGTGTTAATAATTTTATGGATCTAACTGCTTATTTAAAAAAGTAGAAGTGTATGTATCCATTTTATCTAAATGTATGTGTTTCTTATAAACAGTGATCCAAAATGCTAATACAACTAATAATTGGGATTATTGAATACTTTCTCTGTCACTCATTTCAAATACTTACATATATCCATTCAATTGATTACCATGGGAACTCTTGGTAGCAGATACTATAATTGCTACTTTTTTTAACATATGAAGAAATGAAGGAACAGAGGTTAAGTAACTTGCTCAATTACATGAGAAGTTCGACACCAGAGCCTCGTTTAATAATCACTGGACAACTTCATGGCATTTTCAGATTATTGGCTAAAACTACTTGAAGGATATTGTGGCAGAAATCCTGAACTCCTCGTGTACTCAGAAAACAGATCAAGTTTTGTAACTTCTCTATCTTCTCATGTGGGATTCGACTTGAGTACTCACAGAATATAGTTAATGGCTTCCTATAAGAATTATTATCATTTTTATTCTTGTTTAAGTCAAGCTACAACCCTATCAAAATTTTTAGAAATGTATCTGTGATTCAATGCCTAAAAATCTAGAAATAATGTGTCTCAGAAGCAGTTATCCTAGAAAGAAGTCTCTCTTTTTGATAGTTTCTGACTCTTAAAGAATATTATCAGAAGAACAACAAAATCCTGAATTGTTTGAATAGAAAAGTCTAAAATTGTCCTTCTTAAAAAGAGCATTTTGACTGGGGAGAAAATTGAATCTGGAATAAAGATATTGACTTTTTCATGTCATGATACATTCATTGTCTTCAAAGGTCAGGTATACAGGCACATATTTGATGTAAAAGAAATTAAGTGAACAGAAGTCACTAATCAAGGAAACTGAAAATCTGAAAATTCAGGTATCTGATATTCATAAATTTCCCTTTGATATAGGCATTGTCATGCTGTCACTTAAATGACACTGCTTCCTGAGTGAGATATAATGGGAAAAGAGTAGATCTAATTTCAAGTAATTTATATAGAAATATATTAGACTAATTAGAATTATATTGAGAAAGTAAGGCAAATATTTAGAGTAGGAAGTAACAATCCTAAAATGATGACTGTATTGAATACCAAAAGAAAACATTGAGGATGTAAAGTAGACATCCACACTGCTATTTATTTTGTTTTCTGTTCAGTTCTGCTCACTGTATATTTTCATTTTATCTGTTTTAACTAAATTGGAACTGATGAAATTCAGTAATAAAATAGAATTGAGATTATTACAAATGTGTTTAATTTTGTAATCACATAATATCCCAATATGTTTTAACATATTGATATGTTTTGCTTCAGCATAAAGGCAATAAATAGAAATAAATAAATAGATAAATAAATAAAAATACCAATAAACATAACTCCATTTTAAAATCAATTTGTTACTGTAGAAGAAACATGCACCTTGGCTTTTTGGGGAAAATATTCCTGTAAGATTTTTTAATTGAAATAGCAAAATTATAGAACCAGCATTCTCTATTTATACTTGTGTTGTTCATCCTTTCAGAACTTTGAGAAACCAAGACCTCTAAATACTTAAGCTTTTAGAGTACAGGATTTTACTAATGGATGAAGATCAGGACCAGATATATTTGGGCAGCAAAGATCACATTCTTTCCTTGAATATTAACAATGTAAGTCAAGAAACTTTGAATGTAAGTTTATCATTTTCATGAGGGCAGTGTTGATCTTCTAGGTATCCTTTTCTTTAAAAATTTTAAATATGATTAAAAAACAATATGTACTGTACAGAACAATAGAAATACTGACCACATGTCAGTAAATAGTTGGAAATTAGTACTTATTTTATGGTCCAAAAATATGTTAAGTTCGCTTCAGCTTATCTAATTTTATAGTTTTTAATAATGCCAATCATGAACTTTTTTTTTTTTTGAGTTGAAGTCTCACTCTGTCGCCCAGACTGGAGTGCAGTGGCCGTTCCCAGCAATTTCAGCCTCAACCTGCTGGGCTCTGGTGATCCTTCCACCTCAGCCTTCCAAGTAGCTGGAATTACAGGCATGCGCTACCCCGCCCAGCTGATTTTTTGATTTATTGTACAGATGAGGTCTTGCTGTCCAGGCGGGTCTCGAACCCATGGGCTCAGGCAATCCACTCACCTCAGCCTCCCAAAGGCGCGGGATTACAGGCTGAGCCACCAAGCCCGGCTAAATCATGAATTTGTAAGTGAGAAAATACATCCCGTGTATACATATTTAAAAAGGGGGAAAGGGGCGCATTGGGTATAGCATGAAAAATGATCAGGTTAAATGAAGACTGTTGGGAGCCAACATCTATAGCTACATGGCTGAGGCCTGTAAAGGCCCATCTGGAAGATCGCCTCTGACATAGGATATCAGTTATACCTATAATATTGGCATGTGATTAGTGACCAGGTGCATACATGGCAGTAAAATTTATAAGTAAATCTCTATACACCTGATGGAAAGTTGC
>NW_007151414.1:0-757 GCF_000164805.1 Carlito syrichta | reverse complement strand
AAAAAAGCAGATTAATTATAAATTTATTACAGCAAAGAGACTCTGCACTTACTATGCTAACATAGGCAATGGGAAGACAACTAAAAAGGTAATTATCACTGCCAGACCTGACACAAAACCGACATAACTTACAATGCTATCACAGTATTTCAGACAGGAAATCTCTTGGATTTCATCCAAGCTTTTTAGCTGTTGAAGTACCTAGGGTTCATGTTAAGTAAATCTACCAGGCTCACTGTGTGGTTGACCAAAATTAATATTAAACTGAGAAAGCATTATAAATGTAAATTTATTGTGATATAAGTAGTTGGGAAGGGTGTACAAGTCATGGAGTGCAGTGTGCATTAGACTGTGTACATTTATATTAATAATGAACTTATTTTTATATAGAATGAGTAAATGGGCACATATTATGGAAAGGCTTTTGTAGAAAAAAAACTGATGGAAGAAAAAAAGACAGTTGTTATAATAAAATGGTAGACGAGTTGAATTCATAAAACAAAAGAAGGAAGAATTTTACAATATAAATATGGAAATACCTTAAAGAAATATGTTAGCAAAAAGGTAAGTGAAGCATATTGAGATGTTATATGTTCAAGTGAAATTATGCTACCTTTATTTTTCTGTCTGAGCAGGTTTCCTGGTCAGCATCTACAATCAAAGTTGAAGAGTGCAAAATGGCTGACCAAAATCCCACAGTGGTGAGTGCTTTTTAAGACACACACACACACACACACACACACACACACACAAATAT
>NW_007151413.1:4437-5436 GCF_000164805.1 Carlito syrichta | reverse complement strand
CGACCACATGTCAGTAAATAGTTGGAAATTAGTACTTATTTTATGGTCCAAAAATATGTTAAGTTCGCTTCAGCTTATCTAATTTTATAGTTTTTAATAATGCCAATCATGAACTTTTTTTTTTTTTGAGTTGAAGTCTCACTCTGTCGCCCAGACTGGAGTGCAGTGGCCGTTCCCAGCAATTTCAGCCTCAACCTGCTGGGCTCTGGTGATCCTTCCACCTCAGCCTTCCAAGTAGCTGGAATTACAGGCATGCGCTACCCCGCCCAGCTGATTTTTTGATTTATTGTACAGATGAGGTCTTGCTGTCCAGGCGGGTCTCGAACCCATGGGCTCAGGCAATCCACTCACCTCAGCCTCCCAAAGGCGCGGGATTACAGGCTGAGCCACCAAGCCCGGCTAAATCATGAATTTGTAAGTGAGAAAATACATCCCGTGTATACATATTTAAAAAGGGGGAAAGGGGCGCATTGGGTATAGCATGAAAAATGATCAGGTTAAATGAAGACTGTTGGGAGCCAACATCTATAGCTACATGGCTGAGGCCTGTAAAGGCCCATCTGGAAGATCGCCTCTGACATAGGATATCAGTTATACCTATAATATTGGCATGTGATTAGTGACCAGTGTGCATACATGGCAGTAAAATTTATAAGTAAATCTCTATACACCTGATGGAAAGTTGCACAGTAGAATTATTTTATATGACCTTGTCCCTTCTAAGTTGTACTTCTTTCTAGATATTTTTTACTTCTATTTCCTTGTAGACTGGTTAGTTAGTTCTTGTTCCCAAAGGCAGTTTCTCCTAGGATTAAGATTAGAAACTAAATTATCATAATAGTTTTATTGCCTGCCCCTAGCCAGGCAGGATGTTTTTCTAGTTTCGTTACATGCCGAAACTCTGTTTGGTTCAGCCCGTGGCCATTGTCATGGTAACCATGCAGTCCATTATTCAAGAGTGTGACAGCTACTATTTGATTTTTAGAATAGACTTGTTTG
>NW_007151413.1:0-3196 GCF_000164805.1 Carlito syrichta | reverse complement strand
GAAAGCATTATAAATGTAAATTTATTGTGATATAAGTAGTTGGGAAGGGTGTACAAGTCATGGAGTGCAGTGTGCATTATACTGTGTACATTTATATTAATAATGAACTTATTTTTATATAGAATGAGTAAATGGGCACATATTATGGAAAGGCTTTTGTAGAAAGAAAAACTGATGGAAGAAAAAAAGACAGTTGTTATAATAAAATGGTAGACTCGAGTTGAATTCATAAAAAAAGAAGGAAGAATTTTACAATATAAATATGGAAATACCTTAAAGAAATATGTTAGCAAAAAGGTAAGTGAAGCATATTGAGATGTTATATGTTCAAGTGAAATTATGCTACCTTTATTTTTCTGTCTGAGCAGGTTTCCTGGTCAGCATCTACAATCAAAGTTGAAGAGTGCAAAATGGCTGACCAAAATCCCACAGTGGTGAGTGCTTTTTAAGACACACACACACACACACAAATATTTGAATCCATTTACTTTAAATGAAATCAATAGTGAGACAAAAGGTGTTGGTGTTTTAAATCCTCAGTTAGACACATGCTAAAAATGTAAACTTGAAGAGATTGAGTGTCACATTGCCTGTAACTTTGGAATTCCTGACTGGGTAAAAATGTCCTTTCTTTCATTATTTTACAGAGACAGGTCTCATGGTTGATTTCAGTAATCACCCCTGTTCCTTGTGGATCTGTAGCAGGCTGCTGAAGTAATGATCATGCAAGTATCTGGAGCAGCTCCCAGATATTATGTGGCTTTTATTGTGATTCTCTGCAAAAGGGTGGTCGTTAGCCAGCACTTTCCAGCAAGATAAATCACCAGTGATGAATGGTACCTTTGTTAATTAAAAATAACCACAAATACAACAATCAATGCAGATACTTGTATAAGGATCCATAAATGTTCAGTGTGAAAACTATATTTCTTGTGCAAACTATATTTCTTTAGGTGAGATTCAGTGTAGAGTCACAAAAAAAAACTTGATTTCTACAAATGCCTTGCTGAAATGACACATTAAGTTATTCTAAAATATTAATATCTCAAATATCAAGAAATGCATTTACAGATATTTAATGCATACAAGTTGTATAATATTTATAATAATGCACATGTCATTTCATACTTGTGCCTCAAATCATGAAAAATAATGTAATAGAAGCAAGTATCAGAATCACTCAGTCTTTTCCAAATGATTTGGTAAAGAATTTTCTTTAATCATTCATTCTTTCAATTAGTCATTCAGTAAATACTGAATGAGCACCTATTTTGTATCTGGTATAGTGTTAGTTACTGGAAACATAATTTGTGAAAAACAGACACAGTTTTGACTCTCAGCAACTTTCCTATCTTGATGGAAAAGTCAACTTAATAAAATTGACATGGAAATGCATGCTGATTATAGAATGAGATGAAATATGGTGATTGGGTGGACAAACTATTTTTCAGGTCTCAGGTCATAACAAATAATAGCCCAACTTACTGTGGCAAAATTTTGATTAGGCACTTATTTTACAGTAGATTTAAGAGCTACTGATTTCAGGAGTGAAGATTGTGCTTGAGCACTTGTAGTGAGTTTTCCAGAGATTGATCAGACTAGGCCAAAAATGGGAAAAATAAACAAACAATGAATCCTTGTGGAAGGTGGAAATGTGGGAATGAGGAAATAAAACTTATTTTAATGGACTCTTAACAGTCCCACATGTAAAGTTCCAAAAAGTTTTGGCTCAAAGCAAGGCCACAGAGTACTTTGTAGTTTAGAATCTCTGAGTCTCACTAGAGGGTGCTTGGCAAGAGAGAACACCAGGAATGACTCAGTTTGGGGTGTAATTTTTTCCTGTAATTCATTCAATATGAGGAATATGAAAGTGGGCAGAAGGAACAGCAGGGGCATATTTGCTATCCAAGGGATCTGCTGGACCAGACTGGAGGGAAAAAATCCAGAAAAATATATAAGAAATAGTCAAATGAGTGCATGACAATGACCTTCCAGGAAACCAGTAGAATGAAGTGTAATGATGTGGAAAATGATGTTTTGTCCCCTAAGACTACCATTTTAATAATTGTACATGAATTTATTAATTTTATTGTATTGTATTCTCTAATGAAGACATTTTTGTTCCAATTGATATGTATCTAATCATTTTTTGCCTTTCACTTCAATATATCCTATGGCTATAATTACTGATTTTATTTATCCTTTGTTCAAAAAATTTGAATTTCCCATTCATATGGACAGGCAGAATGTGTAGTATTTAAACACCTTTGTACATTCTGTTTTCAAAAATTGCTGCCGACTTGCTGAAGAATCAAGTTATTAGCTTTCTTGCTGTCTCTGGCAAAATAGAAACCCTCTGGGGTTTTTGCTTGTTTTGACCTTCTAATAATTACAAGTTATTAGATAAAATCTTCAATATATGCTTACATTTTCCCATAGTTTATCATGCTATAATATCTTTTGTGAATATCTTTAAATTCTGCTATCTTGCTATTGCTATATACAAAGAAAATTTTGAGTGTGGTGATCTTTTGTAGGTATTATTATGACTCAGCTGGACATGTTTTGTTTGTCCATACAATATTGTTGAGTACTGGAAAATAATAATCAAAACAATTTTTTCAAATGCATGTTTTGTCTATGCAAGAAAAGAGAATGTCTGAGAAATGCATCTCTTCATACATGTGAAATACAGAGAAGTGTCCTTTAGAATATAGGCAATTAAAGAAATAAATAAGTCCAGTGCAGAAAAAGAATATGAACTAGATCATTGAAAGTTGTAAAGAACAACCTATTCTTATTCAATTTTTCAATGAAATCGCATATTTAAGAGTCTCTTAACATTGTTGGAAGAAATATTGTCTAATAATGTAATATTTCATTTTTAAAAATACAGAAATTGAACATTTGAATTTGTACAAATCAGTTGGTTATTGTGAAGAAAACACAGGTAAATAAGATGAGTCTCTGCATTTGATTGTGCAATATGTTAGGGGTGATTTAAACCATATGCAATAATTTTCAAATAAAAATACCCCAAATTTTATGGAACAGGCCAGGCACTAAGTGTTTTATGTTGATTATTATAACAATCCTGCAATCTGAACATTATAGTCTCCACCCACATTCTTTTTCTTTAAATTTATTTTCTTGAGTTGGAGTCTCATTCCCTCACTCAGGCTCACAACCACATAGA
>NW_007151412.1:0-674 GCF_000164805.1 Carlito syrichta | reverse complement strand
GAAGGATCACCAGAGCCCAGCAGGTCGAGGCTGCGGTGCCCGGGAGCGGCCACTGCACTCCAGTCTGGGTGACAGAGTGAGACTCCAACTCAGAAAAAAAAAGAAGTAGCTAGCAGTGTCCAGCATAGAGACAAGATTGGAACCAGGCGAGAAACTCCATGTGCTAATGAGTAGGAGAGAGGCAGTGTTGTAGGCTGAATAATCACTCCCAAATGGTAAGGTGACTCTGAAGATGTGGACAGGGCCTAGAACTCACTGCCCAAGGACTATATACTATTCTTTTCCTTCTTTCCACAAATATTTTAAAGTACTTTCTATGTGCTTGGTGCTGTTCAAACGCCATGGATACTGGCAAAAGAAAATAAAGAAAGCAATAAAAACAGTCACAGAGAAGCTAAAAATTACCAACCATGTAACGTGCCAGTTCTGGGCAGGGATGTCATATGCTCCGGTTCACTCAAAACTCTGGAGGGCAGCGTATCACAGATGGGAGAAATGAGTTCACTGGAGACCTGGGGATTCCTCAAGATCTGCCAGCAGACGTGGGACTCCATTCGCGGTCTTTGATTGGGTACCTCCTTTCTTCTCTCAAACCGCAGAACCTGGCACCGCAGCCAGAATAAAACTAGCAGCACAGACAGGCCCTGCCCTAATCACCATCTTCCTCCTCTTGG
>NW_007151411.1:0-685 GCF_000164805.1 Carlito syrichta | reverse complement strand
CCTTGTTAGGCTGTTAATTTGTGATCCTTCCATTTTCTTCATATGTGTTTGTAGGGATATAAATTCTCCTCTTACTACAGCTTTCATGGCATCCCAGAGATTTTTGTTTTTGTTTTTTTTTTGAGTTGGAGTCTCACTTTGTCACCCAGACTGGAGTGCAGTGGCCACTCCTGGCCACCGCAGCCTCGACCTGCTGGGCTCCGGCGATCCTTCCGCCTCAGCCTTCCAAGTAGCCGGAACTACAGGCATGCGCTACCACACCCGGCTGAATTTTTGATTTATTGTAGAGATGTGGTCTCGCTGCCCAGGTGGGTCTCAAACCCAGGCTCAGGCAATCCACTCACCTCAGCCTCCCAAAGGCACAGGATTACAGGCTGAGCCACCGAGCCCAGCTTTTCCCAGAGATTTTGGTAAGATGTTTCTTCATTTTCATTTGTTTCCAGGTATCTTTTGATCTCTGTTTTGATTTAATCATTGACCCAGGAGTTGTTTAGCATCATGGTGTTTAGTGTCCATGTCTTTGTGGGTTTTGGGGGGACCTTGTTGGTGTTAATGTTTATTTTTATTCCACTGTGATCCGAGAAGGTGCATGGTAGTATTTTGGTCCTTTTAAATTTGCTTATGCTTGATTTATGGCCAATTATGTGGTCAATCTTAGAATACATTCTATGTGGTGATGAGTAGA
>NW_007151410.1:0-787 GCF_000164805.1 Carlito syrichta | reverse complement strand
CCATTTCAGGTCCTCAGTTCCAAGTCCACTGGCCCCGTACAAGAGTCCTCAGCATAGGCAAACAAGCCCCATGCTGGTATTTATTTCTACTTTAATTACCACTATACTGAGATAATTAAATAAATAATAAAACCAAATGTGTCTGTGGAGGCTGCCAGGATGAAACCCACACCCATACTCTATCCCTTCCAGGGGTCCTCCATGCTATGGGAGAGGCTAGGGTTGGAATCATGAGGTTCAGATGGCTTGGCACCCCTGTTGGTGATGACAGAGAGCCCCCACCCGAATTGGGGAGGTGGGGTCCCTGCCCGGGGCTGACTTGGAGAAGACAAGGACCTACCTAGTGAGAGACTTGGGGACCCTAATTGCAGGCCCCCACCCAGAGGCCCACTCCCCTATTGAGAGGGCCCTAGCATCCAACAGTCCCTTCAGGAAGAAGATCCCTTCCTCTACTCCTTGGCCAGCTGGTGTTTGTTACCACAAGCCCACCCTCAGCCCTCCCTGGGCTCTCTGGCCACCTCTGGAATCCAGCTGTGGAAGCCAACAGGACTCTCAAGAGGGGAGGGAGGTGTCCTGGGGTTCTTGCATGCCCTGGTGGGCCGGGAGGGCTTTGTGTGGTGACTTTTCAGGGCACCCTTGCTCAGTGTCCCTCAGCTTGGAGGCAGCCGTGGCATTTCCCTTGGACTGTAGAGGTCTAGGGGACCAGGGTGCAGGGATTAACCAGATATCTTGCAGCTGGACTTGTATCATGGGCTTGTGGGGCCACAGGGGAGTTGGCATGCCCTGG
>NW_007151409.1:0-435 GCF_000164805.1 Carlito syrichta | reverse complement strand
GCAGGCCCCCACCCAGAGGCTCACTCCCCTATTGAGAGGGCCCTAGCATCCAACAGTCCCTTCAGGAAGAAGATCCCTTCCTCCACTCCTTGGCCAGCTGGTGTTTGTTACCACAAGCCCACCCTCAGCCCTCCCTGGGCTCTCTGGCCACCTCTGGAATCCAGCTGTGGAAGCCAACAGGACTCAAGAGGGGAGGGAGGTGTCCTGGGGTTCTTGCATGCCCTGGTGGGCAGGGAGGGCTTTGTGTGGTGACTCTTCAGGGCACCCTTGCTCAGTGTCCCTCAGCTTGGAGGCAGCCGTGGCATTTCCCTTGGACTGTAGCGGTCTAGGGGACCAGGGTGCAGGGATTAACCAGATATCTTGCAGCTGGACTTGTATCATGGGCTTGGGCCACAGGGGAGTTGGCATGCCCTGGAGTAGAAAACAGGAAGGCTG
>NW_007151408.1:0-845 GCF_000164805.1 Carlito syrichta | reverse complement strand
GTCACAGTGACAGGTGATATATAAAGGAGATTAAAGGTATACTGAGTTTAACTGTATACTGCTTCTCTGAAGGTCTTAGTGTGGAAACATTCAACAAATAAAACCATAAACAGTATGCTTGTGGTACACAGCAGTTTAGTAAAGGGAGTCATCAGAATGCAGGGTAGGGAGCTGTGGAGGCTTCCTTGCAGAGTGGGGAAGGCTGAGATTTGGAACCAGAAGTGTGGTTACACAGCCAGGAGAAGCAAGGCCCAGGCTCCAAGGTGTAGGGAAGCATGGCTGAGGAAGTTCCAGAGGCTGCATTTTTTAGTGCAAGTTTTTATTTTATATTTCTTGTTCAAAATGCATTTCAGGTTATTAAATTTGTAATGTCTCTCCCAAAAAATATTAAACGTGAGATTGCTCAGAGACATACAGATTTTAGCATGAACTGATAGCTGTTTTTTTTTTTTTTTTCGGTCTCTTTGGCTTTTGTATTGCTTTCTTGCCTTGTTGCATTAAGACCTCTGGTATAATGATGAATGTAAGTGGTAGAGGCAGGCATTGGTGCCATGGCCTTCATCTCAGGGGGAGCGTTCAGTCTTTGTCATTAAGGGTGAGCTTTTTGTAGGTTGCTTTCAGGTTGAGGGATTCTCCATTCCTGATTGCTGGGGGTTCTAAACATGAGTGGGTGTAGAATTTTGCCAAATGTTTTTTGTACATCTCTTTACTTCTTTCCTTTTTCTATCTGTTTCTGTGGTAAATTACATCAGCTGATTTTCAAATGATGAGTCAACTTTGCATTTCTCATACACCGAGGAAACCCATTTAATCTCCTCATACATTTAGGTTCCATTTATGAGGTT
>NW_007151407.1:0-692 GCF_000164805.1 Carlito syrichta | reverse complement strand
GTCCATGGTCCCAGCTACACGGGATGCAGAGGCCTCCATCCTGGGGCATGTCTTTGCATCGTCCCCGCTGACAGCACGTATGAGTCCAGGCCAGGCACCTTGGCTCATGGCTGTCAGAGCAGTGACCTGGCAGTTTAACGTGGGAGGCTGCCTGAGTCCCGGGGTCTGAGTCCAGACTGGGCGATATGGCCAGCCTCGTCTTGGCATGAGGTTTCCAAAATCGAGACAGGCATGGTGGACCCTGAGACCCGGCTATTTGGGGTCGAGGCTGTAGGACCACCTGAGCCTCTCAGGTAGAGGCCCCAGGAGTAATGATAGTGCTGCTGCACCACAGCCCCACAGGCAGAGACTCCGGCGACAAAATAGTTGCCTCCCATGTGTGTCATGACGGGTGTCCATGTCTCCCCAGGGAAATGTCCACGTGGTTGGTGGATGATGGAGTAATCGGGATAGGAAGGGGCCTTCCCCCTGCCCAAAGGTGGCAGACCGGGTGACTGGAACCTGCACTGGCTGTGGTGTTGCCAGACCACCATGATCACTCTGTGCCCAACAGCTGCCCTAGCTCGGGGGCATCTGTTCCGTGAGCTCAAACACATCTTTTGCTTGGGGGCACGAGTGTGGAGGGTGGGAGGGAGGGCCTTGTAGTGCATGTTGCCAAAGTTGTGGGACAGATGTGCCCGGTGGCCACCTTT
>NW_007151406.1:0-1048 GCF_000164805.1 Carlito syrichta | reverse complement strand
TAATCTATACAAACCTTATCATAGTACTAATAAGTATAAAAAATATGAACTTACTCTATGTTCTATAAACTTAAATTCAATGACATTTTAACCTAAAACCTAAATCTGATTGCCTATTACATGGAAACTACGTATGTCTCAAAACCTGCCATGCCACTTAAAACAATGAACTGCACAGTTGCCATAACGACAGCCGGGGACTGAAGCAAGCTGAAAGTTACTGCATGTACAAAAACCAAAAACGTTCTGCTTGACCAAAAGCAACATAATACAACTATTATCACAGTTATAACGTCTAATCATAACCCCAAATGAAACTACATACTGGAACAAAAGCTAATCAATCAATTTACCAGGAAATAACAGCTAAAAAATCTTAAGAAGAAAAACAGTTTAGAAAGAAAAAGAGATATAAAATAATTCTGCTGTGCATTTTTCATAGGATATAATAAGATTTTATTTTAGACTGTCACTTCCTAATATTGAAAATTCTGTTGTCTTATAATACACTGGTTGCTATTCATATGTACACACTTGATGTTATATCCTTGTCTCCGAGGCGACCTTCTGAATAGGCCTTCATAGGCCTCAGCTGTGTGGTTACATATGTTGGCTCCCAACAGGACCCTTCCACCCTGCCCCATGGGCCCTCTCCTGGATCCAGGGAGGCTGAGGACCTACCAACGTTCCTGCACTTACCCAGAGGCCCCCTTAGCTGACGAAAAACCCTGTGGGTTTTACAGTTCAAGCCTCACTGTGATGCAGTTCAGACATTAGAGGCCATTTCCAAATGGAAGTCTCAGGAGCAACTCCTGGAAGGAACCTCATGGTCTCTAGTGCAGCATCTGCACCGCATAGACCTTGGCTCTTAGGCCAACACAGTTGTCAGCATGGCCCCAGGGGAGGCAGTGTTACATGGCAGAGGCTGGGTATACCTGGCTTTTTCTAAGCCAGTTCCTGGCTCCTGGATTGCGGAGTGGCCTCAGGCAAGGGATCTTGAACTTTCTGAGCCCTAACTCTTGAGGAAAGCAGGAATAACCTGCCCCCA
>NW_007151405.1:0-4864 GCF_000164805.1 Carlito syrichta | reverse complement strand
GAGGACAGTCAGGTACTGAAGTGCCCTTCACAGAAGAAGAAAACTCACTAGCACCCATCACAGATGAATGTCAGTCACAGGGGCAAATACTATAGAGGAGGGTCAGGCACCATGGCTTCCATAACAGAAGGGGTCTAATCGGTGTGATACCATCAGAGAGGAGGGACAGTCACTGGGACAACCATTACAGAGGAGTGCATGTAATTGGAACACCCATTACAGAATAGATTCAGTCACTGGGGCAACCATCACAGTGAAGATCCAATCACTGACGAATACATCACAGATAAAGGCCTGTTATTTATGAACCCATCACAGAAGACGGCTAGTTACTGTGGTACCCACTGGGAAGGGCTCAGTTGCTGAGAATCTTATCACAGAAGAGGGCCAGTAACTGGAGCAGCCATCACAGGGTAGGGAAAGTCATTGTGGTATCAATCACAGAGTAGAATTAGTCACAGGTTCAACAATCAGAGAGAAGGGCTAGTAACTGGGCCACCCATTATAGAGGAAACTCAATCACTCCTGAAGTATCACAAAAGACAGACAGTTACTCTGACATCCATCAGGAGGAGACTCAGTCACCGGGGCACCCATCACATAGGATGGCTAGCCACTGGGGCAGCTATCATATATGAAAGTCAGTCAGTGAGGCACCAAAAATAGGAGAGAACCAGTTACTGTGCCACACATCATATAATGGGCCAAGTCAAAAGGACAACCTTCACATGGGGAGTCAGTCACTAGGGTACCCATTATGAAGGTGGCCCCATAAGTTTGACATCCATCACAGTTGACAGCTAGTCACTGGAGAAACCTTTATGGAGGAAGACAGTCACTGGGCAAGAATCAAAAGTGGTGGCACAGTCAGTGGGGCAAGATATTGGAGGATGCTTAGTCACTGTTTCACCCATATGATGGAGACCCAGTCACTGAGTATATCATTCACAGAGTAAGCCAGTCACTAGGTCACTCATCAGACAGGAGAGTCACTCACTGTGGCACCCATCACAGAGATTGGCCAGTCACAATAATCACACAACTCAGAGGAGAGCTAGTCAATGGGACTCCCATTACAGAAGAGGACTTGTCACCTATCACAGAAGAGGGTCACTCACTAGGATACAAATAGTGGAGAGTTGCCAGTCATTTGCACTCCAATTACAGAAGATGGCATCACTGGGGAACCCATCAAAGGAGGTCCAGTCACTGGGCCTTCTTTCAAAAAGAGAGCTGGTCACGGGGGCACTCATTTTTTTAGGAGAACTAGTAAATAGGACACCCATCACAGAGGAGGGTTAGGCGGGTGACCAATATGGAGGAGTGCAAGTCACTGGGGGCACCAATTACAGAGGAAGCCCAGTCACTGGGGCACCTGTCATAAAGGAAAACCAGTCACTGAGGAACCCATTACAGTGAGGACCAAACAATGGGACACTCTTTACAGAAGAGGACTTTTCATTCCAGTACACATTATAAAGATGGTCAGTCAATGGGGTACCCATCATATATGAAGACTAGTCACTGGGGCATTACAGGGAAGATCCAGTCACAGGAGGACACATTATGAAGGAGACCTAGTCACTGGGACACCCATCACAAAAAAGGAACCCTCTCGAGGGCACCGATTATGGAGGAGACCCAGTAACTGAACCCCCCCCAAAAAGAGGGTTTGTCTCTGGGTATGAAAGAAGGTCTGTCACCTAGGCACCATTACTGAGGTAGATCAGTCACTGGGTCATTTTTTCACAGAGGAGGACCAGTTTCTGGGACATCCATCACAGAAAACAGGCAGTAACTGAGGCACCCAATGTAGAGAAGATGAGTCAATGAGGCAACAATCACAGTGAAGAGACAATCACTTACACATATTACAGAGGTGAACCAGTTACTGGGGCACCTATCAAAGAAGAGGGCAAGTCACTGGGATGCAAATTATGAAGTTGGTCCAGGAACTAGAACACATATCACAAAGAAGGGGTAGTCACTGAAGTATCCCATTTGGAGGAAGAGCAGTCACTGAGGCATTAATTTCAGAAGAGGTCCAGTCAGTGGAGCACCTATTATAGAGGAGGCAAGGACAACGTGACACCCTTTATGGAACCTGGGGCATCCATTACAGAAGAGGTGTTGTCACGGAGGCACACATTTTGGAGATGACCAAGTTAATAGGACACCCATCACAGAAGAGGGCTAGTCACTGCGTTATCCATCTCCATGAATGGTCAGTAATTGGGGCACCAAACACAGAAGGATCCTAGTCACTGGGAAACACAACACAGAGGAGGGCTAGTTATTTGGGCACCCATCATACATGTAGGTCAGTCATTAATGCACCAATCATAACGCACGTTCAAATACTGAGCACATATTATGGAGGAGGCCCATTCAGTGGGACACCCATCACAAAGAAGGCACAGTTAATGTGGCATCCATTATGGAGACCCAGTAAGAGGGACACACACAACAGTCACAAAGGAAAATATCACAGAGAGGAGCTAGTCACTGGGACACCTATCACAGAAAAGGGCTTGTCACTTTGGCACCCATCACATAGGAGGGTAAATCACTGGGACATCCATTACAGAGAAGGCCCAGTCACTGGGGCAACTATCACATATGAGGTCTAGTAACAGGGACACCCTTCACAAAGAGGTCAATTCGCTTGGATACCTATTATTGATTAGGTCCAGTAAGTGGAACACCAATCACAGAAGAGGGCAAGTCACTTGGGTAGCCATAATAATGGAACACCAATCATTGGAACACCAATCATAGACAAGGCCCAGTCACTGGGACAAACATAATGGTAGAAGGCCAGTTTCTGAGGCAATAATTATGGAGTAGTCCCAGTCACTGAGGAAACCTTCACAGAGGAGAGCCAGTCTCTGGGACACCCATTCTACAGGAAGTTCAGTCACTGGGGCATTTATCACAGAAAAGAACCAACACTGGACCTCAATCACTAAGGAAGATCAGTCACTTGGGCACCCATCACAGAGGAGAGCCAGTCAATGGGATATAAACTATGTAGAAGGATCAGTTAGTGAAACACCCATCACAGAACACGACTAGTAATTGGGGAAACCAAACTTGGAAGAGAGTCTGCCACTGGGGCACCAATCACAGAGGAGGTTCAGTCAGTAAAGCACTTATTATGGAGGCAGCCAAGTCACTAGAACACCCATTACAGGGGAGGAACAATCATTGGGGAACCCATTATGGAGGAGGCCCAGAAACAGAGCACCCACACAAAGGAGAGCAACTCACTCGAGCACTCATTTCAGAGGTGGTTCACATACTAAGACACGTGTAACAGTAGGGTTAAAACTATGGCACCCATTTCAGTGGTTGGCCAGTCATCAAAGAGGAGGCCCAGATGCATTGGTATGCATAATGGGGGTCCATTATCTGTGACGCCCATCATGGAGGGCGGCTAATCAATACAAAACCTATTTTATATGAAGGTTAGTCACTGAGACATCAATCACAGTGAGGAACTAGTCACTGAGGCACACATTATGGAGGAAAACCAGTAATAGAGACACTCATCACAAAGGGGAATCCATTTTGGAGAAGGCCCAATAAGTGGGACACCTATCTCAGAAAAGGGCTATTCACTAGGTCAACATTATGGAGGAGGGCCAGTCACTGGGCACCAATAACAGTGGAGGCACATCACTGGGGCTCCCATAGAGGATGAGAGCCCATCATTAGCACATCAAAACAGAAGAGACCCAGTCACTAGGACTTCGAACGCAGAGGAAAGCCAGTCACTGGAGCTCCTATAGAGGTCCCATCACTGGCATCATTATTATGGGTGCACAAGTCATTAGCCCTCCTCTTTGATGGGTGTTCTTTTATTGACTGGGCCTCCTACATAATGCGTACACCGGTGACAGGTATTCCTCTTCTATACCATCATAGAAGACATGTCACTGCAGAACCCATCACAGAGGAGGTCCAGTAACTTGGGCACCCATTAGAAAGAGCATAACCAGTTATTGAACCACCAATCTCAAAGGATGTCCAGTCACTGGGGCGCCCATTATGCAAGAGGCCCAGTTATTGTTACATTCATCTTAGAGAGGACTAGCCATAGTAGCACCCTTCACAGATGAGCCTCAATCACTGGGAAACACATAACAGAGAATAACCAGTCAGTGTGGCAGCCAACACAGAGGAGAGCAAGTCACTGGGGCACACATCAAAGAGAAGACGAGTCACTGGACACGCACAGTGTTGGAGCAATCACTAGGGAACCCATCCAAAGGAGGACAGCCACTGGGTTATCAATGAGATATGAGGGCCTGTCATTGGAAACCAATCACAAAGCAAGGCCAATCAATTAGGCATCAAACACAGAGAAGTTCCAGTCACTGAGGCGACCATCACAGGGAGTAATCAATACTAAGGCACCCATTACAGAGGAGTGCCTCTCAATTGGACACCATCATAAAAGAGCATCAGTCACTTGGGCATGCATCACATTTGAGGTTTTGTCACTCTTTCTTCCATAACAGAAGAGGGCCAGATTTTGGGGGACCAATTATGGAGGTGGGTTGTGCACTGGTACACCCATCACAGAGGGACACCTGTCACAGTGTCCACTCTCACAAATGACCAGTCACTAGGACACCCATCATGGAGGAGGGCTATTGACTGTGACATCTATAATAAAGGAGGATCAGTCATGGGTACATCCATTATTGTGGAGAACCATTCACTGTCATAGCCTTTATATTGGAAAAATAGTCACTGGGCCAACCATTATGCAGGTGGGCCAGTCACTGGTGCATCAAAGAGGATGCCCATTCACTGAGGCACCAATGATGAAAGAGAGCCTATCACTGGAGCAACCATT
>NW_007151404.1:0-765 GCF_000164805.1 Carlito syrichta | reverse complement strand
TCATAACCAATGTCAGCTTTTCACAGGGGCACTGATATTTTGCAGGTCCAGTTACTAAGGCACCCATCACAGAGGAGAGCTGGACTTTGGGGCACACAATATGGAAGGGGACCAGTACCTAGGGCACCAAACACTAACGAGCGTCAGTCACTGATGTACAAATAATAAAGGAGGGCTAGTCCTTGGAGTACTCATTATGTAGGAGACTCTGTAACTGGGGCAGTGATCACAGAGATCAACTATTCCTTTGAGTAACCATTACAAAGGAGGATTAGTATCTGAGGCATATTACTAGAGGACAGCCTGTTACTGGGCACCCATCACAGAGGAGTGCCAGTCACTGTGACAGCCCTCACAGATGAGGGCCAGTCACCAGGGAAACTAACAGAGAGGAGAACCATTCACTGAGGCACTCATCACAGAGAAGGGTCAGACACTGTTACACCCATCACAGAGACCAGTCACTGTGATACCTATTACAGATGAGGTCCAGTCACTGTGGAACCAATTTTTTAGACGAGCCAGTCAATGAGGCAAAAAAGGAGGGTTATTCACTGAGGAAGTTTCATAGAGGAGGGACTGTCATTGGGCAGCCAAAACATAGGACGAACAGTCACTAAAGCATGCATAATAGAGGAGCAACAGTCACTGGGTCTTCTATCACAGAGGAGAGCCAGTCATTGAAACATCAATTACAGAAGAGAGCAATTCATGGAGGCACCCATCAGAGAGAAGAATTATTTACTACAGCACCCAATTTGGAGG
>NW_007151403.1:0-781 GCF_000164805.1 Carlito syrichta | reverse complement strand
GCATCTATTTCAGAGGAGGCCCAATCATTAGGGAACTTATCACTGAGGAGTATCAGGCACTGGGGCCCAGGTCACAGAGAAGGTCATCACCAAAGAACCCCTCACAAATGAGGGTCAATAAATGGGACACACGACAAGAGGGGCTCAATCACTGGGTCTCAGATCACATAGGAGGGGCAGTTACTAGAACAGCCAACATTGAAGAGGCATAATCAATGTGGTACTCAGTCCATAGAAAGACCAGTCACTGAATCATTTTTCAGTGGAGGAATAGTCATTGGAGCATCCATTATAGAGTAGGCCCAGAAACTGGAGCACCCAACAGAGAGGAGGTCTAGTCATTCAGGCCCCCATTTTGAGGTTACCTACTTACCAGGACACCCATCATGGAAGAGGGCTAGTTTCACTTATCACAGAGTAAGCCCAATTACTAAGGAACCCTTATGAAAGAGATACAGGCACCGTGACAACCATTACAGAGGATGGCTAATCACTGGGGCACCCATCATATATAAAGGCAAGTCATAGGGGCAACAGTAACAGGTAGGCCTCATCACTCGTGTATACATTAGGAAGGAGTTTCTGTCACTGTAACACCTGTCGCAAAGAATTGTCCGTCACTGGACACCCATTATGGGGAAGGCTCAGTAAGTGGAAAACACATCACAGAGAAGGACTAGTTAATGGGGCAACCATAAGTGACGGGTTCCTGCCACTGGGAACAATCACAGAGTAAGCATACAAAATGGAGCACATATAATGGAGAAGGTTCAGTGTCTAG
>NW_007151402.1:0-971 GCF_000164805.1 Carlito syrichta | reverse complement strand
CACGGGGCACCATTCACAGAGGAGGGGCTAGTCACTGGGGAATTGATAATGGAGGAGACACAATCACTGGAAAATCTATCACAGGAGTAGAACTATTAACTGGGGAATGCAATTGGAGAAGTGACAGTCACTGGGACACCAGTCACTAAGGAGGTCTGATCAATGGAGCACCCATGACAGAAAAGATCTAATCACTGGACTTTGATGTCAGAGGAGAGTCAGTCAATGTTGTACCCAATATGAAGGAGATCCAGATACAGAGTTATCCATTACAGACGAGAACTTTACTGGGGCACCAATTATGGAGAAGGTCTAGTTACTAGGACACCCATCATAGAGGAGTGCTAGTCACTGTGGCACTCATTATTTTTGAAAGTCAGAGATTGAGACACCATCACAGAGTAGGGTTAGTCACGGTGGCATTTATTAAGATGAATGACTTGACATCAATCCAAGCAGAGGCACCGTCACTGAAGCAACTTTCAAAGAGAATGGTCAGTTACTGAGTAATTGAACACCAAAGAGTGGTATTCAGTATACCCATAAAGAGACCCAGACACTGGGATAACTCTAACAAAGGAGGGCTAGTCAGTTGGCCACCCACCAAAGAAGAGACCAAGTCACAGAGGCACTTTTACAAAGAAGGGTTAGTCACTGAGATCCCTATCACTGAGGAAGCCTACTCACTAAGACAGTCATAACTAAGAAAGGCCATTCATACAAGGGGAGACCATTCATACAAGCACTCATCACATTGTATGACCAGTCACTGAGACCCCCATTAGAGGAAGAAAAAGTCACATGGGCACCTATTACAGAAGAGGGCCAGTGACCTAGGCACCCATCAAAGAGGAGACCCAGTCACTGGGTCATCCATTAGAAAGAGGGCCATTCGCTGTGACATGGGTAACAAAGGAGGGCCAGTCACTACAGCACCCATCACAGAGGAGGCCAAGTAACTAAAAAAGCAA
>NW_007151401.1:0-789 GCF_000164805.1 Carlito syrichta | reverse complement strand
AAAGAGACCCAGACACTGGGATAACTCTAACAAAGGAGGGCTAGTCAGTTGGCCACCCACCAAAGAAGAGACCAAGTCACAGAGGCACTTTTACAAAGAAGGGTTAGTCACTGAGATCCCTATAACTGAGGAAGCCTAGTCACTAAGACAGTCATAACTAAGAAAGGCCACTCATACAAGGGGAGACCATTCATACAAGCACTCATCACATTGTATGACCAGTCACTGAGATCCCCATTAGAGGAAGAAAAAGTCACATGGGCACCTATTACAGAAGAGGGCCGGTGACCTAGGCACCCATCAAAGAGGAGACCCAGTCACTGGGTCATCCATTAGAAAGAGGGCCATTCGCTGTGACATGGATAACAAAGGAGGGCCAGTCACTACAGCACCCATCACAGAGGAGGCCAAGTAACTAAAAAAGCAATCACAGATGAGGGCCAGTTATTGTGACACCAATTACAGAGGATGCCAATCACTGGGTACCAATGAAAGATGAGTGCCAGTTACTTCAACATCAACTACAGAGGAGAGTTAGTCTCTGATGCACTGATCATAAAAATGGCCATTAAATGAGGTACAGACACAAAGGTGGATCAGTCATTGAGGCACTCATAACAAAGGAGAGTCAGTCACTGAGACAGGCATCACAGAAGTGGGTCAGTCACTGTGGCATCCCTCACAAATGAGGGCTAGTACTCTGCACCCAATACAACGGAGGGACAGTCATAAACATCATGATGCATCCATAATAAAGGGTCTGTTACTGGGACATCCATCACAGAATCG
>NW_007151400.1:0-972 GCF_000164805.1 Carlito syrichta | reverse complement strand
TGCAACTTGTTCTGAAATGGCAATAGGAAGCTGAAATGGTTGTACTCTCGCTAACAAGCAGATTATGAATTTTCTAAAGTACTACAGCAAATTTCTAACTAAAGTTTATATTTAAGATGGCTGTACTTCGGTCCTTTTGGGCCTCTCACCTTCAGAGGACATGGCCACTAATTGCTGTGAGAGAAACACAATGAGAGGACCTCAGTGGGAACCTAGATGCAAACTGCCCAGATGAGAGGCAGGAGAGAGATGACCATAGATATTGCTCCAGACCTAGGAGTAATCAGGACACACAGTGCCCAGTTCAGTAGCAGGTGCTAGGAGAGAACAAAAATAGGCTTCCTTCTCTGATCAGTGGTTTTGTTTCCATACCAAAACTCTTTTGCATGGCATCTTGTAATTCATTAATTGAAACTCCACTTTCTCACATTCTTGCTGCAGATCAGAAAGAAGAAGGAAATCTCTCTATTTTTGAGATTTTGTCTGTCCCTAGAGGTTTTCCATTATCCTATTCCTATGTTGCCATCTTTCCTTCCCGACAAACAAAACTCTCACTGCTACTTTCCGGATGTAATTGATTGTATCATATCTTGCTACAATTTTTACATGCTGAAGTCCCAAATCCAATGTCTTTCTATTTGTGATGGTTTTTTGTCAGAGACCGGCTCCAACCGAGGGAGTTTGGGCCTGATTCGGGGAATCAGGAACGGTGAAGAAGAAACAACTCAGAGACAGTTTTTCTGCGTCAGGTCTGGCCAAGACCATTTTGAATTTTATTCAAACTTTTTTCAGCTTATATACCATTTTCTATAACCTCCAGCAGTATAACAAATACCTGCTGGGGGCTTACAGATCTCATGATGTATAATGTACTTCACAAAAGATTTTTGCTCAAGGTAACAATTAACAATCAAAATTCCATGACGCATCGTGTTTCACAAAGCTTATATTAAAATAACAAGTGCATGATTT
>NW_007151399.1:0-765 GCF_000164805.1 Carlito syrichta | reverse complement strand
TGGGGCCGTTTCTTCAGTAGGCAATGCAGAAACTAACATAAAGATACTTACTTTTACCGATATACAAAATAAGCAATTATGTCCCTGGGGCACTCATCCCACACTGACACTGGATGACCTCCAGGGACAAGGAACGTGTCTCTTCTCCCCAACCTTTCCCATAACTACATCCCCCCTCTGATTGTCCTGCAACAACACCTCTCATATTAATGTCACTACCTCCCATAATCAAACCATCCCCCATTTCGCTGTGGCACCCCCTACCACGTGGTTTGCCTATACCCGAGGAATCACCCCCTGTATCAGCCTACAGCATCTCAAAGACACAACAGAATTGTGCATCTTGGTCCACATCCTACCCCAGGTCTACATTTATAAAGGAACGGAAGGTAGACAACATCTCAGACTCTTTAACACCACCCGCTCAAAACGGGAACTGTTAGTCCCTTTACTAATGGGACTAGGCATTGCCAGAGCTACAGCCATAGGCACAGCCTCCTTAATCTTAAACAGCTTAGCACTCAAATTGACACTGATTTACGACTACTAGAATCTTAATTAGAACAACAGCTTGACTCTCTCGCTGAGGTAGTATTACAGAATAGACGAGGCCTTGTTTTCCTAAAACAAGGGAGGGTTGTGCATAACTCTAGGAGAAGCCTGCTATTTTTATGCCAACAATCAGGATAATAAGAGAAACCCTAGTTCAAATAATGGACATATACACACCGGGAATCGCAAAACCAGGCCTATGGCAACTGGTAT
>NW_007151398.1:0-751 GCF_000164805.1 Carlito syrichta | reverse complement strand
GTAGCTGACTTAACTATTTAGATAGCTGATCTAACTGGTTGACTTAACTAGTTATCTAGCTGACTTAACTACTTGAATTAAATAGTTAGGTAACTATTTAACTAGCTGAATAACTAGCTGATTTAATAATTAGCTGACTAGTTCGGTAGCAGAATTATGCAGCTGACTTAAATAGTTACCTATCTAGTGAGTTAGGTGACAGCTAGCTAGCTATTTATCTAGCTGACTTAGGTAGCTGACTTAACAAGTTGGATAACGAGTTAGCTAGCTGACTTAATGAGTTGGTTAATGATTTAGCTAACTGTTTTAACTCTTTGGTAAACGATTTAACTAGCTGTCTTAACTAGTTGGTTAATGAGTTAGCAAGGTGACTTAAGTAGGCAGACTACTTTGCTGAGTATTTGGACTACTTAACTGGTTTAACTCATTGGCTGATTACACGGCCAACTTGTTAGCTGGCTTAACAAGTCTACTGACTAGTCGGCCGACTAGTTACCTGGGTTAATTAACTGAATAACGAGTTGGTCCACTAGTTAGCAAGGTTTATTGTTTGCCTGTTTGTTTGCTGACCAATCTAGTCTGCCAACTAGTTGGACGACTAGTTAACTGACCTAACTTGTCAGCCGAATGGTTAGCTGACTTATCTAGTTGGCCAGCTAGTCAGCAGTCCCGTTAACTGACTTAACTAGTCAACCAATGAGTGAGCTAACTGGTCAGCCATATTTAGTTGGCTGGTGATTGAGCACACTGG
>NW_007151397.1:0-814 GCF_000164805.1 Carlito syrichta | reverse complement strand
AGTTATGTGATCCTAGGGAAAAATAAGTCTGGGATTCCAAACTAGCTGAGCATCCAGACCTGAATCCCTCTGGAGAAGCCTAAGTTCTGTTGAAATGTTAACTCTTTGAAAGACACTGCCATTTTTACCAAATTTTGCAACCAAAATTGTCAAAGAATTGAAGAAGGAAGAAACAGAACATTTAGAAGAACTCTGTAGGAAAAATAAATTTTGTGCCAACGTTGAGTTTACTATGCATATTTTAGAGAGACGTAGACTTTGATAGTACAATGGGTAATTTTATAAGTCAGCTTGACTGGGTGAAGGAATGCCCAGATAGCTGATAAACATTATTTCTGAGTGTGTCTGTGAGGGAGTTTTCAGAAGAGATTCACATTCAAATAAGTAGACTGATTAAAGAAAATCCTTCCTCACCAATATGGGCACCCATCATCCAATGTTTTGAGGGTTCAAACAGAACAAAAAGGCACAGAATGTATGATCTCTCTCTCTCTCTCTCTCTCTCTCTCACTCTCTCTACTTCATCTGGCACAGCTCTCACCTCTTCCTGTCTCTAACATCTGAAGTCATAATTGTTGGGCCTGTGGGACTTACATAATTGGCTCTTCTTGTTCTTAGGCTTTCAGACTTGGACTAAATTGCAACACTGACTTCCCTGGTTCTCCAGCTTGCAGATGGAAATGGTTGGGGTTGGATTTCTCAGCCTCCATAATCATGTAGCCAATTTCCATAATAAATCTCTCTCTCCCTCTCTCTCTCTCTCTCTCTCTCTCTCTCTCAAAGGGGCCTCTGACTAATACAGACAGCTAAAAAA
>NW_007151396.1:0-660 GCF_000164805.1 Carlito syrichta | reverse complement strand
CCCCAGATAGCTGATAAACATTTTTCTGAGTGTGTCTGTGAGGGAGTTTCAGAAGAGATTCACATTCAAATAAGTAGACTGAGTAAAGAAAATCCTTCCTCACCAATATGGGCACCCATCATCCAATGTTTTGAGGGTTCAAACAGAACAAAAAGGCACAGAATGTATGATCTCTCTCTCTCTCTCTCTCTCTCTCTCTCACTCTCTCTACTTCATCTGGCACAGCTCTCACCTCTTCCTGTCTCTAACATCTGAAGTCATAATTGTTGGGCCTGTGGGACTTACATAATTGGCTCTTCTTGTTCTTAGGCTTTCAGACTTGGACTAAATTGCAACACTGACTTCCCTGGTTCTCCAGCTTGCAGATGGAAATGGTTGGGGTTGGATTTCTCAGCCTCCATAATCATGTAGCCAATTTCCATAATAAATCTCTCTCTCCCTCTCTCTCTCTCTCTCTCTCTCTCTAAGGGGCCCTGACTAATACAGACAGCTAAAAAAACAAACCAAAACACTGTATTGGAAAATTAGAAAATGTGCTACTT
The DNA here is from genome assembly GCF_000164805.1 of Carlito syrichta. Classification (NCBI taxonomy): domain Eukaryota; kingdom Metazoa; phylum Chordata; class Mammalia; order Primates; family Tarsiidae; genus Carlito; species Carlito syrichta. The sequence goes on along the minus strand of NW_007151396.1, from coordinate 118 downwards.
TGAGGAACTAAATAGCCCTTGCAAAAGTATTCATTGTCTTAATTAAAATAATAGACATAATTTCTATTTATAGAAAAGGAGATGTCTGGAGAAAAAGAACGGAGAATTTATTTATTAT
>NW_007151395.1:0-1262 GCF_000164805.1 Carlito syrichta | reverse complement strand
TTCAACCTAGGCATGTTGTGTGATGACAGAAACTCCTCCATTTCCTTGAGATTTTCAAGTTTGTTTCCACACAAGTGTACATAGTAGTCTGTAATGATCTTCTGTATTCCTTCAAGGTCAGATGTGACTTCATCTTTTGTGTTTCTGGTTGTACTTATTAGGGTTTTTTCTTTCTTTTTCTTGGTCAGTCTAGCTAGGGGACCATCGAACTTGTTTATCCTTTCGAAGAACCAGCTTTTTGTTTCATTGATTTTTTTTGCATTATCTTTTTGTCTTCTATGTCCTGCATTTGGGCTTTTATTTTGGTGATCTGGATTCTTCTGCTAAAACTAGGGTTTTTGTGGTCTTGCTTTTCCACCTTTTTTAGGTTTCTTCTTGCTGTTAATTTGTGATCCTTCCATTTTCTTCATGTGCGTTCGTAGGGATATAAATTCCCCTCTTACTACAGCTTTCATGGCATCCCTGAGATTTTGGTAAGATGTTTCTTCATTTTCATTTGTTTCCATGTATCTTTTAATCTCTGTTTTGATTTCATCATTGACCCAGGAGTTGTTTAGCATCATGCGGTTTAGTATCCATGTCTTTGTAGGTTTTGGGGGGACCTTGTTGTTGTTAATGTTTATTTTTATTCCACTGTGGTCCGAAAAGGTGCATGGTAAAATTTCAGTCCTTTTATATTTGCTTATGCTTAATTTATGGCCAAGTATGTGGTTGATCTTAGAGTACGTTCCATGTGGTGATGAGTAGAATGTGTATTCTGTGGTCTTTGGATGGAGGGTTCTGTAGGTATCAGTTAAGTCCATTTGATCATGAGTCACATTGCAGTTTTGAATCTCGTTGCTGATTTTTTGTCCTGATGATCTGTCTAGGGTTGTGAGTGGGGTATTGAAGTCCCCAGCTATGATGGTATTGGAGTCGATATCTGTTTTTAGTTTACCTAGGAGCTACTTTATGAAAGTTGGTGCTCCTATGTTTGGTGCATATATGTTTAGGATGGATATTTCTTGTTGATAGATTGAACCTTTTATCATTATGTAGTGGCCTTCTGTATATTTTTAAATTTTTGATAGCTTAAAGGGTATTTTGTCTGAGATTAAGATTGCGACTCCTCCCTTCTTTTGTGTTCCATTCACCTGAAAATTTGTTTCCCATCCTTTTACTTTGGGTCTGTGAGTGTCCTGTCTAGTGAGGTGAGTCTCTTGAAGGCAATAGATTGTTGCCTGGTGATATTTTATCCATTTTGCCATTCTATGTCTTTTCAG
>NW_007151394.1:0-741 GCF_000164805.1 Carlito syrichta | reverse complement strand
GGGTGGAAGTCTTGGAAAGGTACCCTGGAGGTAGAGGAATGCAAGTTGGTCCAGCCAGTCGTCGAGTGGACACGGGAAAGGGAGGAGCCATTTGTCACAAAGAAGATGGTCAAGGAACGCTGAAAACTTGAGTTGGAGGTAATAAGGCCTGAAAGCCATATCTGTAATGAAAAATGGGGCAAGAAGGTTTAGGAGGCAGTAGGGCTTGGGTTGTTGAAGCCTGGGTCCTCGATGGGTAGGATGTAACTTTGTAAAAGAAACTGGTTAATGGTTTGATTTGAAATTTTTTGGAATTGAGATTGAAGAAATTTTATAATGCAAGGGAGAAAGGAACACAGGCCGAGAAGGAGAACGACCGGAGTAACGATAGGAAGAAGCCATCTGGATTTTGTTTTGTAGGTCTTCTACTACCCATAGTGAGTAGCTGAGAGCTCCTCCCGCCAGGCCGAGGGAGGTGAAAGGGGATGCGAGGGACAATCCAACCATAACTGGGAGGAAGACGGCCCTTTTGTGTGAATGTCTGGGGGTAAAAAGTGTCTGGAGGTCAGTCATGGAGTATAAAGAGAGCTGAGGGACCAACGTGACAATTATACAGGGATGAGTTAGGTTTGAAGCTCAGGAGAGGAGGGTGCCATTGCACCACAAAAATAGCCCAGGTGGCAGGAAGTGGGCCTTTGTGAGGTTTGTGTAGGCTGAACAAAGAGTGTTGTTAAAGGGGCACGTGGCAAGTTGATACAGAGG
>NW_007151393.1:0-4088 GCF_000164805.1 Carlito syrichta | reverse complement strand
GTAGGATTAGCAAATATTTTTCAACATGATACCAAGCCTCAAATATTTTGGTTTGGGGCAATTCAGAATTTATAATTTGGTTTATAAAGGTTCTGATTGGCTTATTAGAACTTGTGCTAACTAAACTATTATGCAGAATTTTGTCACTAGGAGCATTGTGTACAATATGAAAGCAAAAAAAAAAGGCACCCATATAAAAAGATGATCTATGAAATTTTCTATGGGACAGTACATAATTGACTTCTCATTGAGCATAGGATTTTGACCTCAAAAAATTATTTTTAAGCCATTGACATGCACTTTCTTTCTTTTTTTGAGTTGGAGTATCACTCTCGCCCAGACTGGAGTGTAGTGGCCGGGAGCGGCCTGCTGGGCTCCGGCGATCCTTCCGCCTCAGCCTTCCGAGTAGCCAGAATTACAAGCATGCACTACCATGCCCGACTGATTTTTTATTTATTTTAGAGATGAGGTCTCGCTGCCCAGGCGGGTCTCGAACCCGCGGGCTCAGGCAATCCACTCACCTCAGCCTCCCAAAGGCCGTGGGATTACATGCTGAGCCACCGAGCCTGGCTGCACTTTCTTTCTTAATGATACTAAGTACAGTCCTTTAGCATAATAGTGATTCACTGAACATAGATAGTATATATCATCATTTGGCCTAGCTTTGAAATAGTTCATCCCTATTTAGAGTTATTTAATTAACTCAAATGTCCACTACTAAGCATCCATGCTAGGCATCTACCTTAGAACTTGAATCTCCTTCTGTGCCAATACTGTGTCTTGGTTCTTTTTCTAAATTTCAACAAGAGCTTCCAGTACATACTCCATATTATTGGTTTTTCAATTGTCTAGAGTACATTAGCCTGAGTGCATCTTAAAACTATTGTAGCTAGACTAAGAATTGGTAAATGTTTTAACATTAAAAAATATATATCTAATTCCTCTCAAACTGCTCAATGTTGGACACTGAGCTATAGTGATGGTACACATTTATTCCCACATTTTTCCATTCAAAATTGGTGAACTGGACAGTCCGCTTCTACTTAATTCCAACAATATCATCACTTTCAATCCAGGAGCATTCATCAATAAATTAAAAGGCCTGTTTTACCTTGATTGCAAAGGAAAATGTAGCTTAATCCATACAGTTATATAAACAGGGAAATCTTAGAGTCTTACCATTGACCCAAAGGAATTGAAGTTGTATTTTCCTGAACGAAATGTACTCCTTCAAAAATCTCCTGTCATATACTCTTAAATATTGAATTGATCCTTCTTTATTCAAAATTTCTTTTTATGTTTTACATGGTTTGATGGGTTTTTCTGGTCTCAAAGTTTTCTAATGTACTTTTTTTGTTGAAGAGGTTTTGTATGTCCAGTAACAAACAATCGTTTTTTCAAAACTCTTTTATTGAATTGCTGCAATATGCATACTTCAAACCTGAAATCCCAGCAATATTTACTGAGGAGTCATTTTAATTCCTGCCAAATACTATGTGCTTCATTTAAAATATTGTATTTTTTATAAACATATAACAATAAAAATTTGGGGGTTCATGTGATATGTTGATCCCTATAAGACAGTCTGTAATGATCAAATAGGGGTAACTGAGATATCCATTTCCTCAAACATTTCTCTTTTCTTTGTGTTGGGAACATTTAAAATTTCTTCTATTTGAAACATATAATAAGTCATTGTTAACTATATATTTTTTACTGTTCTATTAAATATAAGAATGTATTCCTTTTCTCAAACATTAGAATTTCTAATGTTTTTTGATATTTATATGCATAATTATAATATAATTCATTTATCAATCAGTATTTTTTGTCACTTGGGTGACTACTGTCCTTATATTTTCCTGTCTCTCTGAGAAAGCAATTATCATTATATTTTCAAGTTAATGCATCAATTCATTCCAATGATTTCAAAGTGCCACTATACTACTTTATGACACTATGCCATTGAATTAAATATTCCTTTGGGAGAGCTGTGAAAGTTTACTGAAGGCACATTATATTTGGCTAAACTACAAAAAAATAGGTAAGAGAAGTAGCCATATTTGACTAAACTACAAAAAATGTAGGTAGGAGAACTAGCCAAATATATTATTACATGTCAAAAATTCTTGTTAAATGTCTTGTTATATAGACTTTATCATGCCAGTTCCAGGCAAATTTCTCAGGGAAATTGTCTAGCTGGATTATCAATCACCTTACTCGCTATCCCCATAAATAAACTCTGTTATGTATCTATCAGAGGAAGTTTTTTTTAAAGATAGTGGAAATCATTACTCTCATCTTAATTCTTTTTTTCAGTTAGAGCAATAATATTATGTTGCTTTCCTAGAATTCTATATTGGTTAATATTTATTAGAGAAAAGGAGAAGGAAAATGTCAACATTTTTCTAGAGGTATAATTATAATCAAGTCAAAGGTAAATGTGGCTCATCTACAATATTTTAAAGGAGGTTTATATTTTTCCATTTGCATATATTATCTCACTTATACTTTAATGTACTAGTGACATAACACAAAACATACTTCTCATCCATTTCAATTTTTTACCAGAGCATTTCTGTACCCTCAGCATTTTGCCTTTGAGCCTTTAGACTATTCTTTTTATCCCCCACAGGTATTGTACATTTACATCTTATATCTAATCATCTCCAAAAGTTTCTTATGTTTTGTGTAGGGTATTTCTCCTATACCACTGCATAAAGTCTTGGCTCTTACTGTCAAGGGTTGTGCTAGAAGATCCTTGCACTTCAGTTAATCTTTTTCCTTTTTTTTTAAACAAAGAAAATGTAGCCCCTTGTTAACTATTTTTTGTCTCCGTTGTGATACTCATAGTTGCGTTTTAATCCAACCATGCTCTAAAATATATAGTGCATATGTTATGGTTAAATTAAAGCTGTGGCCATGAATAATGTGCTACCTGTCCTGTAGTTCTGCCATTTCCATCCATACTCCTTCTTTTATTTTTTAATTTAATTTTCTAATAGTCATCTATTAACATTTTACTTGATATTGTTTTTCCTCCTTTTTAAAAATTTTAATGTCAAAGTAGATTTCTCAAAGGGAGATAGTACCAAACTTTACTGATCATCTGACATATATGCAGTAACAAACCTCTGCATATTTTCTTGCCAGACCTTGAGACAGGTTACATAAAGCACCAAGGTGAGAGAATGCCTACTTTGTATCAATAATACTAAATTCTGGGTGATCACTGACTTTTACATTGCTGATCAAGATTTGTTTATTTCACTAATATTTCCAATATTTTGGAAAGAGCATGTTATTTGTTAGTTGAAAAGGAAATAAATGTTTTCTCTCTCATGTAAGTTTTTAAAAAATTTCCACCTACACTCACTGCAGCAAATTAGTTGTAATATAAACTGAGTGTCTACTCACACAAGTTTGTAACCACATTGGCAATAGAACAATCCTGTTCATTTAAAAAATATCTAAGATAAGTAATGTATTCTTCTGGTCACTTATTCTGAAAATCCATACTAGCAAGGATGCGTCAATCTTTTTTTATACTTCTCTGTATAATGTCACTGATCTTTAATAGAATGTAGTCTGAATTTTGTTTTTACCTGGTTATGACCTCTATCTACTTGTAGGGTTATTAGAATGCTCAATAGTTATGAGTTAACTTAATAAATACCATTCATTTCCATGTTGCATCAACAATAAAATTATGAGATTTTTCAATAACTTTTATTAGAAAATTAGAAATATTAGTATTCTATAAATATTATTGACCTCGTTTGTTTTAATTACTAACTTCATTCTACCCTTAGAGTTTAGGTTTATTACTTAACAGTGCTGTTAGAATAGCTTGGTAATAGTCTAGATCTTTTTGCTCTATTTGGAGCACTCGGCTTTGCATAATAACCCATTTTCAGTACTGTGTCATACAAAATTTATCAAAATTTTCCCACATAATCTGCCAGGAGAATTGTCCCATATCTAACAAAAATTGCATAGGCAGATACTCTGGAGAAGTATCATCTTGCTTTACCTACTCCTTTTATTTTTTGACAGCATAGTTGCAATTTTGATTCACAGATCTAAAA
>NW_007151392.1:0-8503 GCF_000164805.1 Carlito syrichta | reverse complement strand
AAATGATATAATACCATTTTTCATTCTTCCCCACAGAAATGACATTCTATTGCTTTCAGTTGTAATTAGAGATACTTGTTAAGTAATTTTTGGATTCCATCTAATTCTGGAGATAACTATATCTCAGATATTATGCTACAGACTTCTTTCAACTCAGACGTTCAGTTACCATTAAGTAGTACTTGTCTTTTAAGCCCCATAGAATAGAAATGTTGTTGGTCTTCAATTCTTGGCAAAGGAAACCATGAAAGAATGTGTTTTATTTATATACATAGTACCTAAATTAATAGAGAACAATTACAAGACGTGGATCCTCAATGATATTCAGCTACAATTTTGGCACAACATTTCTATTTTGTGATTGAACAAACCACCATCAAAATCTTTATAAATTTTGGTCACTGATAGCATCATAGAATTTTTTTTGAGTTGGAGTCTTACTCTGTCACCCAGGCTGGAGTGCAGTAGCTTGCTCACGGCCACTGCAGCCTCAACCTGCTGGACTCCTATGATCCTTCTGCCTCAGCCTTTCAAGTAGCCAGAAGAACAGGTGCATGCTACCATGCCCAGCTAATTTCTTTTATGTTTATTGTAGAGACAAGGTCTCACCAACTTGCCCAGGCTGGTCTCAAACAAGTGGGCTCAGACGATCCACTTGCCTTGGCCTCCCAAAAGTGCTGAGATTACAGGCTGAGCAACCAAGCCCAGCCCATCATAGACATTAAAATAATCATATTTGTATTGAGAATCTAAGACCTCTCTCCACACTGCTGATATTTGTGGTATTCTATCAACTTAAAAATATATTCTATCAATCATAAATATTTGTTTTCCTACTAATCACCAGCCAAGACTAGTCTCTAAAAAGAGCTCCCATTGGTGCACATAGTAGGGTTAGCAAATATTTTTCAACATGATACCAAGCCTCAAATATTTTGGTTTGGGGCAATTCAGAATTTATAATTTGGTTTATAAAGGTTCTGATTGGCTTATTAGAACTTGTGCTGACTAAACTATTATGCAGAATTTTGTCACTAGGAGCATTGTGTACAATATGAAAGCAAAAAAAAAAAAGGCACCCATATAAAAAGATGATCTATGAAATTTTCTATGGGACAGTACATAATTGACTTCTCATTGAGCATAGGATTTTGACCTCAAAAAATTATTTTTAAGCCATTGACATGCACTTTCTTTCTTTTTTTTTTGAGTTGGAGTATCACTCTCGCCCAGACTGGAGTGTAGTGGCCGGGAGCGGCCTGCTGGGCTCCGGCGATCCTTCCGCCTCAGCCTTCCGAGTAGCCAGAATTACAAGCATGCGCTACCATGCCCGACTGATTTTTTATTTTAGAGATGAGGTCTCGCTGCCCAGGTGGGTCTCGAACCCGCGGGCTCAGGCAATCCACTCACCTCAGCCTCCCAAAGGCGTGGGATTACATGCTGAGCCACCGAGCCTGGCTGCACTTTCTTTCTTAATGATACTAAGTACAGTCCTCTAGCATAATAGTGATTCACTGAACATAGATAGTATATATCATCATTTGGCCTAGCTTTGAAATAGTTCATCCCTATTTAGAGTTATTTAATTAACTCAAATGTCCACTACTAAGCATCCATGCTAGGCATCTACTTTAGAACTTGAATCTCCTTCTGTGCCAATACTGTGTCTTGGTTCTTTTTCTAAATTTCAACAAGAGCTTCCAGTACATACTCCATATTATTGGTTTTTCAATTGTCTAGAGTACATTAGCCTGAGTGCATCTTAAAACTATTGTAGCTAGACTAAGAATTGGTAAATGTTTTAACATTAAAAAATATATATCTAATTCCTCTCAAACTGCTCAATGGTGGACACTGAGCTTTAGTGATGGTACACATTTATTCCCACATTTTTCCATTCAAAATTCGTGAACTGGACAGTCCGCTTCTACTTAATTCCAACAATATCATCACTTTCAATCCAGGAGCATTCATCAATAAATTAAATGGCCTGTTTTACCTTGATTGCAAAGGAAAATGTAGCTTAATCCATACAGTTATATAAACAGGGAAATCTTAGAGTCTTACCATTGACCCAAAGGAATTGAAGTTGTATTTTCCTGAACGAAATGTACTCCTTCAAAAATCTCCTGTCATGTACTCTTAAATATTGAATTGATCCTTCTTTATTCAAAATTTCTTTTTATGTTTTACATGGTATGATGGGTTTTTCTGGTCTCAAAGTTTTCTAAAGTACTTTTTTTGTTGAAGAAGGTTTTGTATGTCCAGTAACAAACAATCGTTTTTTCAAAACTCTTTTATTGAATTGCTGCAATATGCATATTTCAAATCTGAAATCCCAGCAATATTTACTGAGGAGTCATTTTAATTCCTGCCAAATACTATGTGCTTCATTTAAAATATTGTATTTTTTATAAACATATAACAATAAAAATTTGGGGGTTCATGTGATATGTTGATCCCTATAAGACAGTCTGTAATAATCAGATAGGGGTAACTGAGATATCCATTTCCTCAAATATTTCTCTTTTCTTTGTGTTGGGAACATTTAAAATTTCTTCTATTTGAAACATATAATAAGTCATTGTTAACTATATATTTTTTACTGTTCTATTAAATATAAGAATGTATTCCTTTTCTCAAACATTAGAATTTCTAATGTTTTTTTGATATTTATATACATAATTATAATATAATTCATTTATCAGTCAGTATTTTTTGTCACTTGGGTGACTACTGTCCTTATATTTTCCTGTCTCTCTGAGAAAGCAATTATCATTATATTTTCAAGTTAATGCATCAATTCATTCCAATGATTTCAAAGTGCCACTATACTACTTTATGACACTATGCCATTGAATTAAATATTCCTTTGGGAGAGTTGTGAAAGTTTACTGAAGGCACATTATATTTGGCTAAACTACAAAAAAATAGGTAAGAGAAGTAGCCATATTTGACTAAACTACAAAAAATGTAGGTAGGAGAACTAGCCAAATATATTATTACATGTCAAAAATTCTTGTTAAATGTCTTGTTATATAGACTTTATCATGCCAGTTCCAGGCAAATTTCTCAGGGAAATTGTCTAGCTGGATTATCAATCACCTTACTCGCTATCCCCATAAATAAACTCTGTTATGTATCTATCAGAGGAAGTTTTTTTTAAAGATAGTGGAAATCATTACTCTCATCTTAATTCTTTTTTTCAGTTAGAGCAATAATAACATGTTGCTTTCCTAGAATTCTATATTGGTTAATATTTATTAGAGAAAAGGAGAAGGAAAATGTCAACATTTTTCTAGAGGTATAATTATAATCAAGTCAAAGGTAAATGTGGCTCATCTACAATATTTTAAAGGAGGTTTATATTTTTCCATTTGCATATATTATCTCACTTATACTTTAATGTACTAGTGACATAACACAAAACATACTTCTCATCCATTTCAATTTTTTACCAGAGCATTTCTGTACCCTCAGCATTTTGCCTTTGAGCCTTTAGACTATTCTTTTTATCCCCCACAGGTATTGTACATTTACATCTTATATCTAATCATCTCCAAAAGTTTCTTATGTTTTGTGTAGGGTGTTTCTCCTATACCACTGCATAAAGTCTTGGCTCTTACTGTCAAGGGTTGTGCTAGAAGATCCTTGCACTTCAGTTAATCTTTTTCCTTTTTTTTTAAACAAAGAAAATGTAGCCCCTTGTTAACTATTTTTTGTCTCCGTTGTGATACTCATAGTTGCGTTTTAATCCAACCATGCTCTAAAATATATAGTGCATATGTTATGGTTAAATTAAAGCTGTGGCCATGAATAATGTGCTACCTGTCCTGTAGTTCTGCCATTTCCATCCATACTCCTTCTTTTATTTTTTAATTTAATTTTCTAATAGTCATCTATTAACATTTTACTTGATATTGTTTTTCCTCCTTTTTAAAAATTTTAATGTCAAAGTAGATTTCTCAAAGGGAGATAGTACCAAACTTTACTGATCATCTGACATATATGCAGTAACAAACCTCTGCATATTTTCTTGCCAGACCTTGAGACAGGTTACATAAAGCACCAAGGTGAGAGAATGCCTACTTTGTATCAATAATACTAAATTCTGGGTGATCACTGACTTTTACATTGCTGATCAAGATTTGTTTATTTCACTAATATTTCCAATATTTTGGAAAGAGCATGTTATTTGTTAGTTGAAAAGGAAATAAATGTTTTCTCTCTCATGTAAGTTTTTAAAAAATTTCCACCTACACTCACTGCAGCAAATTAGTTGTAATATAAACTGAGTGTCTACTCACACAAGTTTGTAACCACATTGGCAATAGAACAATCCTGTCCATTTAAAAAATATCTAAGATAAGTAATATATTCTTCTGGTCACTTATTCTGAAAATCCATACTAGCAAGGATGCATCAATCTTTTTTTTTACTTCTCTGTATAATGTCACTGATCTTTAATAGAATGTAGTCTGGATTTTGTTTTTACCTGGTTATGACCTCTATCTACTTGTAGGGTTATTAGAATGCTCAATAGGTATGAGTTAACTTAATAAATACCATTCATTTCCATGTTGCATCAACAATAAAATTATGAGATTTTTTGAATAACTTTTATTAGAAAATTAGAAATATTAGTATTCTATAAATATTATTGACCTCGTTTGTTTTAATTACTAACTTCATTCTACCCTTAGAGTTTAGATTTATTACTTAACAGTGCTGTTAGAATAGCTTGGGAATAGTCTAGATCTTTTTGCTCTATTTGGAGCACTCTGCTTTGCATAATAACCCGTTTTCAGTACTATGTCATACAAAATGTATCAAAATTTTCCCACATAATCTGCCAGGAGAATTGTCCCATATCTAACAAAAATTGCATAGGCAGATACTCTGGAGAAGTATCATCTTGCTTTGCCTACTCCTTTTATTTTTTGACAGCATAGTTGCAATTTTGATTCACAGATCTAAAAACTTCCTACTGCTACAACCAGTTTGTAGCAAACAAAAAGCATCAAACTGTGAGAGAGAGAGAGAGAGAGAGAGACACCCAGGTTTTACTCAGTATCTATATTTTTGATAAATGATATAATCATAAGGAAAAACATCAACTCTGGTAGGCAAAAATTAGATACAACTACTTACAGTTCCCATTAAATAAAATGTACTCAAATGCATTTTAGGTACACACTCATGAGACAAGTTTATGGGAGGAAAGTCACTTAGCTTAGGAGTCTTTTATTTTTTTAAAAAAATACTATGCTAGCTAGTCACATTTATTTGTTCTGGAATGGGGTCCAAGGGTTTAATTCACAGCGCCAACACACAGTTTAACAAGGGAGAGGTTTATTAGCCAAGGTTCAGCCGGGTTCACTGGGACCGCTCACCAGACACACAGACACAAAGCAAGGGCTCTGAGTTATGGCAGAGGCTGCCCTTAAATAGGTCAGAGCCTGCCCACCTTGCGAGTCTGAGAAAATCAAATATACCAATCACATAATGCCAGCGGGGTTTACAGAAGCAGAATGAGCAAGTTAGCTAATCTGACGTAGCCACTTGGTCCCTTCCAAATAATGTATCTCCTAGAGACCCTCCTGAGTGTGCTTTCCAGTCCAAATAAGTCATCTCCTATAGACCCCCTCCTGGAAGTACATTCCAGCTGAGCGACATCACCTAATATGTGGGGTTAAAAATTCACTACATTGTACATTATATAGGGAGATTATAAATGCAAACTTTTTACAGGGTATAAATTCATCACTTCCTACAAAATTCATCACCTCCCAACAGTTTCTCCATTCTCACTTCCTTCATTTCATTGTTTCAACTGTTCTAATGCATTCAGTGATTTCTTCTGTGTTCTTTAAGCATATGTACTATTGCTTATGTGTATTTTTAATTTAATTGTGTTGTGCAATATATCTCATTATTTACATTTATTATTATACTCAAATATATATATTTAAATGTATATTGCTTATGAATATTGACAATATTTGTGTTAGTCTGTTTTGCTGCTATAAAGAAATACCCAAGGCTGGGTATTTTATAAAGAAAAGATTATTTTGGCTCATGGTTCTGCATGACTCTGGCATCTGTTGGATTTCCAATGAGGCCCCAGGGTTCTTATACAATCATGGTGGAAGGCAGAGAACAAGCAAGCATGTCACATAGAAAGAGTGGAAGTAGGGAGAAAGGAGGAGGTCCCAAGCTCTTTTAAACAACCAGCTCTTGTGTGAATTAACAGTGAGAACTTACTTATTATCAATGCCACCAAGCATGAAGAATTTGCCCTCATGAAAAAAACACCTCCTACTATGCCTTATCTTCAACTTTAGCGATTACACTTCAGCATGAGATTTGGAAAGGGCAGCAATTCAAACTAAATGAATATTCAAACATTCACTTTACTAATTTTGTTCAATCTATTGCCCTAGAAATGAAAAAACATATTTTTATCTTTCCATACTACCACAATCATATATATTCTAAGACTTATTTTTTTAATTACATATTACATAGTAGTGAAGTTGGGAAATACCTCTGGATAGTCCACAACTAAATTTCACTAACATTTACCTAAAGAATTTCACAGTTAAGAACTATTACTAGATTGATTGTGACTAGTTTGCAACATAAGATTTCAAGCCTTGTGATGATTTAAATAAATAATCAAAAAGAAAAATAAATAAATAAATAAATCTATGTTACTCATCAAATTGCCTATTATTCAATAGTTTTTGTATATTTTATAGTAATAGTCTATATAATATAACAAATTTAATAAATTTTAGATATTATTTTATACTAATATCAAATATATTTTCCACTTAATAGAAAATTTGATTTTTAAAAATACAATAGATCCACCATCAAATTATATATTTTTAAATATTATGCTGTATTAGTCTGGGTTACTATAGTAAACAAGATTCCCACAGATGGATTAAATGAAGTACTCACATATTTGTAGACAGGTTTACAAAATACAGAGGAGATGATAAGGTATCCAGAATAAAACAATTGTGTGGAACTATTGTAACTTCCAAGTCAGTATTATTAAGGGGAGAAAATAGTGTTACAAAAATCTGAGGTGCTCTTAGAAAAGCTGTAGTCCTGATGCAAAGTAACTACTCCCAGGCATACAGGGCTAAAACAGAGACAGAATAGGAAAGAAATGATGGCCCTTCCACTCACTTTGTTCTCTTATCTCCTGTCAGTGACTTGCAAATCTAAACATTAAAAATAGCCAGAGGGCAATGGAGCCTAAATGATGTAACCCACAGGGTTCGCATCCTAGACATCCAAGAAAGCAAAGAGAGAAGGGTAAGAAAATCAAAATATAACTTGTTCATATTCTCTTATTGTCATATGCAAATTGTATAAATTAGTGTGAAAAACAATCGTAAACAGATAGCAAACTATATAAACTATTCTCCATTTTCTTTTTATGTTTAACACTAACACAGTTAAAATGAAACCAATATTTCTGCCAGTTAATGCTTTGTGCTGCCTAGATTAGTTGAAGCCTCAACCCAAACTGTTTTGCTATGCTCATATCTATAAATAATGCTTTTATGAACTAAAGTCCTAAATTTCTATGACTATATAAACATCTTCACTGATGTGGACTCTTTTTCTTTTAGTGTCTCATTTTATACTATCTGGTTTTTCTCTGCTTAAAACAAATGATTTCTCATTAAACAGAAAATAAAAATAAATGTTTCATTTACCACCACATCAAAATAAGTTGACGAAAGTTCATTGTTATTTTATGTCAGTGTTTTTCACCAGTCTTTTTTTTTCCTATCTTTCACAGTATAGTAGCAATCAATATACCTTGTGAATATATTATGTTTTATGGTTATACTTCCTCAAAATTTAAAGTAGGAAAGTTAATATTTTATTAACCTGCATAAGTTACAGAAAAATAAGTGGTAATGCATTTAAGGAAGATGCATTAGCCACAGATAGATATTGCAGCTCAGCAAATGGCACATCAATTATGTTCCACTGAATCTTACTAACTGTATTTTTAGTGTGTGTTTAAAACATTTTAGTGTAATGCACCAGTTTTAGTATAATTGAATTTTATAAAAGTGAAAGAGGGAAAAAATCAACATTAAAAAGCTGGAAATACTGAATTTTCACTTTAGAGAAGAAAATAAACTTTAGACATTTGACAAATCAGGTTTTTATCATTGAACATGATCAGAATGGGTGTTTAGAAAATGTACTAAGAAGAATATTTTAAGGATCCATGTGATAAAAATAGAAGAATTTTTAATGCTTGGAATTTTGTTGTTGATGTTAGTCATACAACTTTGTTATTTCCAAACATAGTTTGTTGTCATTATTTAGTTATAATAATCTTACAGGTAAATTTTGATTCACAGCTACCCTTTATTATCATGACCTATTTTCATTTATATTCCAACATGTGTCTGTGTATATAGATTGATTAGATATAGATACAATATAGATTAATATGCTGATA
>NW_007151391.1:0-12465 GCF_000164805.1 Carlito syrichta | reverse complement strand
CTGAATTAAGCATAAGTTGTGTATGTGTGTAAACACAGACACATATATGTAATGAGCTATGAGATAAAATTTTTTGAGTTGCAGAATTTAGAATTTGAAAATAAATCTATGATCATTATTTTAAGTATTAGTTTTGAATGAAAAATTATATCAAAGAGAGCTAATTGACTATCAGAGTAACTGAAAATTAGAATCTACATTTATGTAATAAAGGTATCTTTTTCTATCTTTATTTTTATAATGTTTCTAAATTATATAAATCTATATTCTAATTTTGATTAATACAATTCATATAAATGTCATAAGATCTATTATAACAAATTTACATCACTTTTATCCTCAAATTTATTGAGTAGTATTCTAATCAAAGATGTAAAAGTTTAGCTGGAACCATTGAATTCTATGGCCCTTCAAACAAATATCATTTATTTCAAACATTCCTTTACATTTGTTTATGTTTGTGGCTATGTATTACAAATAAATCTTTCAAAGGATTTCTGGATTTTTTTATTTTTAGATTTTACCACATGTGTACACATTACTGACACAATAATTTTCTTCAGAACATATCCTAGACCATGTACTGACATTAAAAGTCCTGATTCAGAGACATCTGGCAAGATGGCAACAGGGGAACTTGGTCTGTGAAACCCTCTGTTAAGGAGAACTGCAGTGGGTCTCTGGCTTTTGCCCCAGGGGGCTGCGGATACCAACATCACAAGCTGCTCTTCATACAGAGCTCGGCTGTTGCCACTGCTGGGGCATTGCAGCGGACTGGACAACCATTGCAGTGCAGACACCGCTGCCGCTGCCACCGCTGCCACCGCCACCACCAGTAGCACATCGCACCATCTGGGCCAGAGGTGATCCACGACTTCAGTCCTTGAAGCCCCTTCAGGCAAGATCTGCTGGGATCACTGCCACCTCTCTTGTGACCGAGACATCCTTCCCGCCGTAAGTCTCCTGCCATGTGCCCTGAGGCAGGCATCCATCTCCAGTCTCTGTTGGTTCCTGTCCAGCCCCACATGCTCTGGGGCGAGCAGCTGAGATAGCACCACCTGCTGGTGATTCAAGGTAACAAGACTGAAATGGAAGAAACAAGCTTGAAAAAGACAATGGCCAGAGTGGTGAATGGAGGGTGATCGGTACTGTCCTTCACAGAAGACCAGGGGCAATTGATCCTAACTGCAAACTAATTTACCAGCTTGAAAAGAAAGCTAGAAATCAGAACTGAAAGGACATTGGACTTAAACGAAAAGTCTCAGAGTGTGCTTCATTGATTCTGTTAGTTTAATGACTTAATTCTATTCCTACTATATTGTTCCTTTTTTCTTCTTTTTCCCTCTTCCTTTTCTTCTCTTTTCTTCTCTCTGTAAACCATATCTTTGTATAGAGGAACAGCACACCAATAAGGTGGTTGGTTAGCTTGCATGCTAGCATCACTATATGTTTTATTTTTTTTATGGGAGTTCGTTCATCTGTAGCTGTGGTCTATTTTTATCTGTTTCAGTATAGGCCTCCCTCTTCATTTGTTGGAACACTGGTTTGTTTCCCCCTTACTCCTCTATCTCTCCACCCCCCTCTTCAACCCACTGTCTGCTCCATTCTCTTCCCTCTGCTAACCACATTTTATTTCAAGGAGTAAACCTACCAGCCCTACTGCACAGACAGATTCCAAGGCAGTGGGAAGTGGGTTCCAGATTATCCACACACCTGTCAGTGAATACCAGGACCTGCAGATAGATTTTTAACCACAGCTCACTCCTTAAGTAAATCTCAAAACTGCAAAAAGTACCACCCCCAATCTACAGTGCAACTCCAGAATTAAACAAAGAAGGCATACATAAAGAATAGGAGATTGAATAAACAGAAGTAAAACCAATCCCTTTACCCCTGAATAACAGAATTAAAGAAGACGGTGACATGGAGGGAAGGAAAAAGTAGGGAGGTGGGAAACTGCACAAATGAAGAAAAACCAAAAGAATAATGTAGGGCTCAAACAGACCCCTGGGAGATCAGACACTGGGAAAACAGATTCTGAAACACAAACAATGAAGAGCCCCCAGAATGACTGGTCACATGCAACAAACCCAGACATCAAGACATTAATGGAGAGAATTTTAAAAATTGAGGAGAGACAAAAGGAAAATAGGAGGGATGTGATGTCAGAAATAACAGCAGTAAAGAATACTGTGATGGAAGTGAATAGAAGACTAATAAACATGGAAAGCAGAATTAGCCAAGCAGAAGAAAGAATCTCAGAGCTCAAAGACCAAAACACAGAACTAAATAAAACTGTCAAAAACATAGAAAAGAAGCTCTAAAAACAGAACAAAACCTGCAAAGATGAATGATCATTTCAAGAGACCAAACCTAAGAGTAATTGGGCTTCCTGAGGCAGAGAGAGAAACAAAAGTCACACTGGAAAAAACATTTCATGAAATCATTCAAGAAAACTTCATCAAGGATGAAAAAATTCAAACACAAGAGATTCAGAGAAACCCTGCAAGACAACAAATGAGAAGCCCAACTCCCAGACACATAATAATTCACCTAAACAAAGTAACTATAAAGAAAAAAAAATCCTAAAGACAGCAAGAGAAAAAGGCCAGACTACCTACCAGGGAAGACCAATTAGAATAGCAGCAAATTTATCCACAGAAACCCTTCAGGCTAGATGAGCCTGGCGCCCTATCTTCAAAGTTCTAAAAGATAAACAATTTCAACTAAGAATAACCTACCCAGCCAAACTAAGCTTTATTAGTGAGGGAGAATTGAAATCTTTTCCAGATATCCAATCCCTAAGAACCTACACTGCCACCAGACCACCTCTACAAGGAACATTTAAGAAAGTACTGAACACAGAAGAAAAAGAAAAAAGAACAACAACATTCTTCACAAGAGTACAGGCAAAAGATTAAAAACACACATGAGCCAACTCCAAAACCCAAAGAAAGACAACAAACAAACAGGAACAACTCTGTAAGAACCTTATGAGAGGGATCAACTCTTGCATGTCAATTATTAGCCTAAATGTGAATGGACTAAATGCACCACTGAAAAGACATAGAATGGCAAAATGGATAAAACATCACCAGGCAACAATTTATTGCCTTCAAGAGACTCTCCTCACTGAAAGGACACCCACAGACTCAAAGTAAGCAGATGGAAAAAAAACTTTCACGTGAATGGAATACAAAGAAAACGAGGAGTAGCGATCTTAATTTCAGACAAAATACCCTTCAAGCTATTAAAAATCAAAAAAGATACAGAAGGCCACCACATAATGATAAAAGGCTCAATCCATCAACAAGAAATATCTGTCTTAAACATATATGCACCCAACATAGGTGTGCCAACTTTCATAAAGCAACTTGTAGGAAAACTAAGAAAGATATTGACTCTAACACCATCATAATTGGGGACTTTAATACCCCACTCACAACCCTAGATAGATCATCAGGACAAAAAATCAACAAGGAGATTCGGAACCTCAATGTGACTTTGGACCAAATGAACTTAATTGATACCTACAGAACACTCCATCCAAAGACCACAGAATATACATTCTACTCATCACCACATGGAACGTATTCTAAGATCAACCACATAAATCAAGCATAAGCAAATATAAAAGGACTGAAATTCTACCATGCCCCTTCTCAGACCACAGTGGAATAAAAATAAACAATGACACCAACAAAGTCTCCCCAAAACCCACAAAGACATGGAAACTAAGCAGCATGATGCTAAACAACTCCTGGTTCAATGATGAAATCAAAATAGAGATCAAAAGATACCTGGAAACAAATGAAAATGAAGAAACATCTTACCAAAATCTCTGGGATGCCTTGAAACCTGTAGATAGAGGGGAATTTATATCCTTACAAACACACATGAAAAAAATGGAAGGAACACAAATTAACAACCTAACAAGTCATCTAAAGAAGCTGGAAAAGCAAGACCCACAAAAACCCTAATTTCAGCAGAAGAATTCAGATCACCAAAATAAAAGCCCAAATTCAGGACATAGAAGACAAAAAGATAATACAAAAAATCAATGAAACAAAAAGCTGGTTCTTTGAAAGGATAAACAAGATTGACGGCCCCCTAGCTAGACTGACCAAGAATAAATGAGAAAAAAACCAAATAATCACAATCAGAAACACAAAAGATGAAGTCACATCTGACCCTGAAGAAATACAAAAGATCATTAGAGACTACTATGTACACTTGTATGGAAACAAACTTGAAAACCTTAAGGAAATGGAGGAATTTCTGACATCACACAACCTACCTAGGTTGGAACATGAAGAAACTGAGACCCTAAATAGACCAATAACAATCAAGGATATTGACTACGTAATAAGAAAACTTCCTACCAAGAAAAGCCCTGGTCCAGATGGCTTCCCAGCAGAATTCTACAACACATTTAATGAGGAGCTGATACCAATCCTACTGAAGGTATTCCAGGCAATTGAAAAAGATGGAACTCTCCCCAAATCATTTTATGAAGCCAAAATCACATTGAAAACCAAGCCAGGTAAAGATCCAACAAAGAAAGAGAACTATAGGTCAATATCTTTGATGAACATAGATGCTAAAATTCTCAACAAGATCCTAGCAAACTGAATTCAGCAATACATCTCAAAAATCACCCATCATGACCAAGTAGGCTTCATTCCTGGGATGCAAGACTGGTTCAACATTCGTAAAACCATAAATGTAATTAAATACATCAACAGATGTCAAAACCACATGATTATATCATTAGATGCAGAAAAAGCTTTTGATAAAATCCAGCACCTTTGTGATAAAAACCCTTGAACATCTAGGCATACAGGGAACATACCTCAAAAGAGTAAAAGCCATCTACAAGAAACCCACAGCCAGCATAATCCTAAATGGACAAAAATTGGAACCATTTCCCCTGAAAACTGGAACAAGACAAGGATGCCCACTCTCACCTCTCCTGTTCAACATAGTATTGGAAGTCCTGGGTCGAGCAATCAGAGAAAAGGTAGCAATCACGGGTATCCAAATAGGAAAAGAAGAAGTCAAGTTATCTCTCTTTGCAGATGATATGATTGTGTACCTTGAAAACCCAAGAGAATCTGTCAAAAACCTCCTTAGACTGATAAAGGCCTTTGGCAAAGTCTCAGGATACAAAATAAACCTACAAAAGACAATCGCATTTCTCTACACCAATAATAAACAAACAGAAACCCAAATAAAAAACACAATTCCATTCACAATAGCCACAAAAAAATGAAATACTTTGGCATCTTCCTAACCAGAGATGTGAAAGACCTTTACAATGAAAATTACAAAGCACTGCTCAAAGAAATTAAAGATGACACAAACAAGTGGAAAAATATCCCATGCTCATGGATTGGAAGAATCAACATTGAGAAGATGTCCATCTTACCTAAGGCAATCTACAAATTCAATGCAGTACCCATCAAATTATCAGCAAAATTCTTCTCAGACCTAGAAAAGACAACACAGGAATTCATATGGAAACACAAAAGTCCAAGAATAGCCAGAACAATCCTCAGCAAAAAAAAAAAAAAAAAAGCAAGTGGTATCACATTACCAGACTTCAAACTTTACTATAAAGCTACAATCATCAAAACAGGTTGGTATTGGTATAGGAACAGGCATATAGATTAATGGAATAGAATTGAGATTCCAATAGCAAAACCTCAATTTCTCAACCAACTCATCTTCTACAAGGCCTCCACTACCTACCACTGGGGAGAGGAGAACCTATTCAGTAAATGGTGCTGGGCAAACTGGCTGACCACATGCAGAAGATTGAAACAGGACCCCTATCTATCCCCATGCACAAAGGTTAACTCCAAATGGATCAGAGACCTAAATGTAAAACCTCAAACCATAAGAACCTTAGAAAATGAAGGATATACCCTTATGGAAATCGTAACTGGCATCCAATTCCTGAACAAAACTCGAAACCCACAGGCCATAAGCGATAAGATAGACAAGTGGGACCTCATTAAACTGATAAGCTTCTGCAAAGCCAAAGAAACCATCAAGAGAGTAGGGAGACAGCCTACAGATGGGGAAAAAGTATTTGCCAACTCCAGATCTGACAAAGCCTTAGCATCCTGGATCTACAAGGAACTTAAACATGCTGAAAAGAAAAAAAACAAACAACCCAATTATAAAATGGGCAAAAGATATGAACAGACACTTCACAAAGGACGACATCCAAGCAGCCAACAGACACATAAAGAAATGTTCAACCTCACTAATCATCAGGGAGATGCAAATCAAAACCACACTGAGATACCACCTAACTCCAGTCAGAATGGCTATTATCAACAACTCAAAAAATAATAGCTGCTGGAGAGGGTGTGGTGAAAAGGGAACACTTCTACACTGTTGGTGGGAATGTAAACTAGTGCAACCTCTGTGGAAAGCAGTGTGGCGATTCCTAAAAGTCCTAAATATCAACCTCCCATATGATCCCACAATCCTCCTACTAGGAATATACCCTGATAAACTCAAATCACTCTATAAAAAAGATACCTGCACACGTTTGTTCATTGCAGCATTGTTTACAGTAGCAAGAACCTGGAAACAACCATGCTGCCTATCAAAAGAGGACTGGATTAAAAAAATGTTGTACATATACATGTTGGAATACTACGCAGCCATAAAAAAAAAAAACAAAATCATGAATTTCGCAGCAACCTGGATGGAACTAGAGTCTATAATACTGAGTGACCTCTCCCAGAAACAAAGATCCGAGTATCACATGTTCTCACTCATATAATGGACCTTGAACGTCCAATGTAATATTATAAGAAAATGACTGACGGTACTGGGAAACTATGGGGGGGAGATGGGATTAACAGTAGCAAATATCTGTCTGGGGATGGGGAAACACCTCTTATCAATAGGGTGCATGAATGAAACGTAATTGTCCACCTAACCCTTAACTGTACCCCACAAAACCATAATAAAAAATATTGGAAAAAAAGTCCTGATTCATTGTAATTGTAGAATGAGTACCCCTCCTCACAAAAACATTCTGTTTGTTCCCTTCTCGAATTCAATTCCACTTACAGGTGATAAATTTTCATTGGCATTCAAGTCTGTTAACTTTAACAGGAGCTTATTGGAACAGTCATAGTGAATGATGTTAGAATTGTGCCGCTGAGACATAATTATAAGGTAGAATAGTGCTCAATATTGATGGCTACAGTGCAACTGGGATTACTTTTTTCATCTTTCTTATCTAGTTCTGTGTCTCAAGTTGATATTTTCATTTAGGCACAGAGATAAGTTTGGTTATCCTTAACACTTCTGAATTTAATCCATAGTTCTATTTTATTTTATTTTTTTCTTATTCCTAAAATATCACATGAAAACTGATTAATTTTTTTTTACTTCAACATTTCTAGCAACTCTATTACCTTCTATTATATTTTTTCCTACACTAATAGGCCAATTCTAAATGTGATTGAGAGCATCTATTGACATTTCAGTTGCAACATTAAGTTGTACCCTGTAAAAATTCTCTCAGTCTATCGTTTTAGTAACTCTTCTTAACTCTTTCAGTCAATAAGATGCTGAATCTGTTGTTTTAATAATATTTTAGCAATTCAGTTAAATATGGACATACCCATAAGGGTAGATTGCAAATCAGTGGTTACATAAAGATGTATCTTTACCTATGATATGTTAAAAAATATTTCAAGAATAATGTAGCATCATGAAATAGAATATGGAAAAAAGAAAAATAAAATTGGAAATTTTTATACTATCTCTGCCTTTTACTTTATTGATTTGGAAATAATTTACTTTGGGTGGCATTGAAATCACAGTAAATGGAACCTGTATGTGATATGACAGAGTAGAGTGTGTTGGAACTCTTGTCTTCAAAATTATTTTTCAAATTCTTGATAAATAACATAGAAATAGATGGTTATATAGTACTAAAATTTTGATATATGTATTAAATAATTATTGTTAATTATTTTATATTTTATAACATTATCATGGCCATGTTAAAAATTATTATTTTGAAGGATAACTGAAAAGGTAAATTTTATAGAAATAATTTGACATCCTTGATTTGGTTTAAAATAAGCTGTGTTGTAGGGTTCAGTAAGATTTAAAATTAAACAAGATTTATACTATATTGATTATTTTTAAGTGATAATGGTTAAATAAAGATCTATTAGACCAACCCACACTTTCATTTCATTTTCAATATATCTGGCATAAAATTTCCTAATAAATAAGAGTTGACATACCTACTCTTGAATTTGTTTATAAAAAATAGAACTGTGGAAAAGATCATGAGCTTTGGAATCAAAGACAAAAACATTTAAGGCTGGGCTTCTCAAGTTACTGGCTGTTACCAACTATGTGACATTAGGAATGATAACGAACATCTGTGAATTTATATTTCTCACATGTAAATTAGAAATAATAATTGCATATGTGTATTACTTGCTAAATATTTACTGCTTACTAAATATATGGTACTTGCTACTAAAGAAGGCATTGTTCTAGGAATTCGGAATATATCAACTTCACTTAGTATTTAAGACAACTCTATGAGGTAATTAATATTGTTATGATAGGCAAATTCTGAGCAAGCATGGTGAAACAGTTCTTTAAACTGCAAAGTTTATATTTAAAGCAGCCTGGCTAAAAATATGCTCTGAATCACCCTATCATATAACCCCACATTATCTAACAAACAAACTTGCTATATGAGTTTATATATCTCTTTTATT
Organism: Carlito syrichta; assembly: GCF_000164805.1. Lineage (NCBI taxonomy): Eukaryota > Metazoa > Chordata > Mammalia > Primates > Tarsiidae > Carlito > Carlito syrichta. The sequence goes on along the minus strand of NW_007151391.1, from coordinate 3,691 downwards.
TGACAATACTCTTTATATAGTAAGTTCTCACTAATAGTTGGCTCCTTTTTTGCTTGTTATATTACTTGATACTCTCAACAACTAAAACCTGTATGAAAAAAATAACTCTGGAGCAATCTGAAATGTGTACCTAATAACCATTACATTCACATTATCCATATTTAGAAATGTTTTATGATTGCTATAAGTTTTTATATCTGGAAAGCTATCTATTCCTCCTGGATTGATGTTATTTATAATTTGCATATTATGGACTCTTCTGTAATATAATATACTTCCAGCCTTGTCATGTCTTCATTGCTTTCTAGAAAAGAAACAAAAGAAAACCATATATATAAAAATATATATATTTACATATGTTATATGTATATATATTTTATTTTGCAAATAAGAAAAAGTTTGCCATTGAAGGAATTACATATTTTGCCCTTGTCATGTGTGGTTTTGATACTTGCTCCTTATTCATTAATCTATTAATTAATCTATTATTCATTCTTTAATTAATCTATTAATTAATCTATTATTGTTATCATTCCAATTAAATTTGTCAGGCATTGTAATTGGTGATGAAGATATTAACAGCAAATAATATAAACATAATTATTGTCTTTATGGAGTTTAGATTCTTTTGATGACTCAGGAGTAATACAATTTTTTTTGTGAATTGAACAAACATTTAGAGTAGCAAAATTATGTTATATAATATAGTTGGTACTCCTAAAATAACTTTGGCAGAAGAGATAGACTACTTATAGAAAAATTGATATTAAAACTAAACACTAAATCACATTTCATGACATATTTCCTTCATTATTCTGGAATTTTTTAAAGTATAAATGACTCAAAAATAACAACTTCTTTTGATTTCATAGGGGAATATTAATAATCACAGATAAGCATTAAAAATGACTTAAAATTTAGGCTAAAGTGGATATTAAGAGATATTGCTTAATGAGTGAACCCCGTTAAAAATTTGCTTATCATAAACAAAGTGGATAACTAATAAAGATTGCTCAGCAATTTGTCATATCTTATTTTTAGAAGGATTACTCTGTCTTAAGTAAGAGAAATGAGTGGAAAAAATCAAGGCCTAGTTGGACACATCACTTAGAAGATTATTATAATTATTCTGGAAGACATTATGGCAAATTTCCTCAGGGAAACATTACTAGTTTTTTAAGAAATAAAAAAATAAAGTGAGATCTATGTAAAAGTTAAGGATTCTAAAGGTCAAATATATGTTTTGAATGTGGACTGGAAGTCAGAAAACATGGAACTTCAAATGACAATTAGGTTTCTGACTTGGTCATCTAGTAAATAGCAGTTGGACTTTTCATTAAGTCAGGAAAAACAAGAAAAATAATATTTGAGGACAATAATTATATATCTAGATAGGAAAATGTTTGTTTTCATTGTTATATTTTAAATATATCAAAATATCTGCCCATAATTTAATATATTGTAATAAATTGAAATGGAAACTATTGATTGTAGATGTTGTTAATTTTGGAGTTATGAAGATTCAACTGGTAATTGAATCTATTGGAATGGATAAAAATCATGTAGGAATATTGCATAGAGTGAGAAATAGAAGATGGCTCATATTGGAGTGAAAAGGAGAGGGAAATTCTTCTGGGCACCTGAGAAGACGTGCAAGAAGTTTAGGTGGAAAATCATCTGTTTGTCATGACCTAAAGTCAGAGGAAGACAATCATACAAAAATTTTTCAGGGAAGAGAGAAAGGGGGGAGGGGACTTGGCATAACAAAGGATACCAGGAAAAGTGAGGACCCATTGGAGGCCCAAACTTCACCTGAGCATAGACTATTCATGTACATAATCCTGGCTTGTACCCCACATCTCAAAAATAAAATAAAGAAGAAAAGTTTAAATCCCCATCCCAAAATAAACCAGAAATTAAATAAAACTTTTCATGAATGCCTCAGTGGAATTGTATGGATGAAAATAAAATTTCCAGAAATTGATATGTAAATAGGAGCCTGCTATAAGGAATATAGAAAACTGTTAAAAGAGAGCTGTTCAGGTAGACTGTTTATATATCTAAGAGATTTCTGGGTTGAACCTGTTGCCTAGATTAAGTTTTAATAATATTATTTTTTACTTTCAAAATTTTTGTAATGAAGTTCTGGTTCCAGATAAGATAGACTTATTTCGCACTATTCTGTCTCTAAGTGCATCTATAAAACCTGCAGGGAAATAAATAGAGTGGATATTTGAAGACTCTTAAGTAAAAATGTGATTACATATTATAGAAAAAATACTATCTTTGAGTTTATCACTTAAAAATTATTGGGTTTGCCAGTTCTTCCCAATTGGTAGTTCTCATGTTGAAGTCATTTGATCCACAAAGTTCAGTGGTGAGATCATGAGATCAATGGCTCCAGCAAAAGTCCAGTAATTTTGTCTTAAAAATTAATAAAGAGGTTACTGAGAAAGGGTGGAAATCTCCCATATGTTTCTTTATTTAAGTCAAAGTCTCCCATTTCATTAACCCCAGTCTCCAATCAGTAATGTGATCAATAGTAGTCTAACAGTCTCTAAAGAAGGGGAACGTCTGTCTACATTCAGAGGAGATATGATACCAACAGGATAAAGCATACACCTATTTTTTTCTCCTTTTCTCTTTCTTTCCATGACTCATCCATGACACTGCTGAAATAAATAGGCAAAGAAGTAGAGCAATTATTGCTCGGCTTTCTAGTAGGAAACCAGACAAACAGATTTCCAGAAGCAGCAAAGCAAAGGAAAATTAAAAGGAGGATCTCAAAAAAGTATGATATACATTTGTAGATGGAAAATTTTTCGATGTTAGAAGTTATAGTAAGAAGTTTGAAATGGAACAATCTCTGTTATTAAAGAAAGATGTTTAAAGGTAATACTCTTTTCTTATATATTTTCAAAACGAAATCTATACTACTTCTAACACCATGCAGCTCATAAAAATCTGTTATTTTATCAATAATGTGAAGTTAACTAAATATTTTATTTCATTAATTTCAGTATTGATATTTTGCATTCTTCAAAGGAGATGAAAATGAAAAATATTTAAGATATAATATTTAGTTTAAAAGTTGACTTGGGAAACATTTTTACCTTTATTGTTCTTTGGTTTAACACTTTGCAACATATGATACTAAAAGTAAATAAAATGACAGCAAAAAAAAAAAAACCTTAATAAGCCAAAGGTTAGTTCTCACAACAATGGTATGAGAGAGGTAATTCTATAAGGAGGTCATTGACATACAGAGAGTTTAATTACTTCTCCAAAGTTCACTGTGTCCCCATTACCTAGAAATTAGTTGAATAGGAGAACATGATTAATTTTTTATTTAAGGTGCAATCCTATGTAAAAATACAAGATAAAGTTAACATGTAACCGAAATATTTAATTCAAAGATTTTTCAAATGTAAACATTTTATACTATTCAGAGGAAATTATTTTTGCATTTTCTAGAATAAGGAAGAGTAGAAGGAGCCTACTAGTGATACAATAACAAATTAAAAACTACCAATTAGAAAAAAATTGTTTAAACATTTTAATAAAATGGAGTTTAACAGAGACTATCAAAATGTGATTTGACAATTATTACAGAGCTTACCTTAAGTGTTTTGGATTAATATTTCAAAACAAACAGTTTTAGTTGCATCAAATGCCCTTTCACTTGCTAGAA
>NW_007151390.1:0-646 GCF_000164805.1 Carlito syrichta | reverse complement strand
TTGAAGGCCTTTGTAGCTTAGGAGGTGCTGTAGATGGTGGGGGGAGGTTACGGTAATAGGGGCCCCAAAGGTGAGTTTTTTGGATTCGCACACCAACATATGAGTGGCAGACAGCACTCGCAGACATGGGGCCTGGCCCTGGATGGTGTGGTCTAGCTGTTTTGAGAGATAGGCCACGGAGGCAAACGTTTGTCCACAAAGTTGTCCCAGGACTCCCAAGGCCACCCCCTTGTTTTCATGGACATATAGGATGAAAGGTCGGTGTATGTCTGGCAGATGAAGTGTGGGGGCCCTCAGGAGGGCCTGCTGGAGGGCAACAAAGGGTTGTTTAATGGAGGAGGGTGTTAGGAGTGGCTCATTGGGGTCTCCCTTTATGAGAGTATAGAGTGGTTTCATGAGTAAGGCAAAGTTGGGAATCCACGCCCGAAAGTATCCTGCTAGCCCCCTAAATGATTGAATTTCCTGCTTAGTTTTAGGTAGGGATTTAATTAGGGCTTTCCGATCTGTTTTTATAGCCTTCTGTTGGTGTGAGACGGCTACCCCAGATATGTGACTTGTGTGACAGACAGTTGGACCTTTTGAGGGGATACCCGATAGCCTTTCTCCACTAGAAAGTTAAGGGTGAGTGCAGTGTCTGTTCGAGAAT
>NW_007151389.1:0-996 GCF_000164805.1 Carlito syrichta | reverse complement strand
AACCACCACTATAGTTCTACCTCTACTTTGATGAGATCAAATTGTGTAGATTTGCATATGAGTGAGATCATGCAGTATTGGTCTTTCTGTTCCTGGCTTATTTCATTTAACATAGTGTCCATCAAGTTTATCCACGTTGTCACAAACTACAGAATTTTATTATTGTTTGTGGTTGAATGGTGTTCAATTATTTATACATACAGGTTTTTTATCCATTTGTCTATTGATGGAGTCTTACATTGGTGTCATAATCTTGGCTTTTGTACGAGTGCTACAATAGATATGGAATATATATATATATATTATATATATATATGTATATATATATATATGTATATGTATATATGTATCTGTGACATATTGACTTTATTTTTAGAGGGTAAATACCCAATAGTGGGATTGTGGGATCACATGGTAGTTTTAGTTTTCATTTTTTGAGGAACATTCATACTATTTTTCATAATGGATGTGCTAGTTCACATTTCCAGCAACAGTATAAAAAAGTTTCCTTTCCTCCACATTCTTGTTAACAAATGTTGTCTTTTGATCTTTGATAATGGTCATTCTGCCTGGGGAGAAGTGACTTCTCATTTTAATTTTGTTTTAAATTTTCTGATGATTAGTAATATTGAACATGTTTTTGTATATCTGTTGATACAAATGTGTAGGTCTTCTTTTGAGAAATGTCTATTGAAGTCTTTTGTGTCGGTGACCAGCACTGACCAAGGGTGGGTTAGGACCCGCACCAGAGAATCTGGACAGCGAGAAGACCACTCGGAGGCAGTTCTTCTGGGAACAGTCTGATCAGGACTGGAGCCGATTTTATTCAACCTTTTCCAACTTATATACCATTTTCTATACCCTCCAGCAATGTGATAATCACTCACTGGGGGCGTACAAGTTTCGTGCTTTACAAACTATGCATCACAAGACCACCATGAGATCTGCAATTTCCAGCAAACAATTCGAATTCCATGATGGCTGCCGTGCTTACAT
>NW_007151388.1:0-1323 GCF_000164805.1 Carlito syrichta | reverse complement strand
GAGATCTGCAATTTCCAAGCAAACAATTCGAATTCCATGATGGCTGCCGTGCTTACATTAAGGTCACAGGTGCACAATTTCAATACAAATCGTTCAATACAAATTTCAATACAAATCGTTCAATACAAATCGTTCCATAATGTTCAATGAATCATTCATATTATACTCTTTGTTCTAAACCCTGATTAATACAAAAAAACTTTTCTCAGTTAACTCTAGGTTCAATCCAAGTTCACTGATTCCCAATATTTTTAACAATTAATATTATCAACTTAACACTATACTATTAACCTATTACAATTTAACATAACGCCTTATAACTCAGTTAAAACTTATTCTTAAACTACAAAACTTTACTATAATTCATGTTTCATATGTCTAAACTTTAATTTTCATATGATCTAGTTATTGGACTTTAATACTATGCTATATCCTATTAAGCTAATAACTTATCGTTAATTCTTTTATAAATCATATAGTAACTATTACACTTGAATAATGTAGCAAAAGGAATCAAAACAGCAAGCATAGATTTACGCAGCTATGAGTGTATATGTATATATTTTATCCCAACAAGTCTACTCTAAAAATCAAATAGTAGCTGTCACACTCTTGAACAAGGAAATGCAGGGCTTCCAAGATGGCGGCCATGGGCTGAAGCAGACAGAGTTTCGGTAATTAACGAAACAAAAGAAAACGTTCTACCTGGCTAGGGGCAGGGGACAGAACTATCATGGTAATTTAGTTTCTAATCTTAGCCCTAGGGGAAACAGCTTTCGGGAACAAGGACTACCCAGTCTACCAGGAAATAGAAGTAAAAAAATATCTAGAAAGAAGCTAAACTTAGAAAGACAGAAACAATTCCGCCATGCACCTTCCATCAAGTGTACTGAGATTCACTTATAAGTTTTACTGCCATGTATGCACACTGGTCACCAATCACACGCCAATATCATAGGTATAACTGATATCCTATGTCAGAGGCGATCTTCCAGATGGGCCTTTACAGGCCTCAGCCATGTAGCTATAGATGTTGGCTCCCAACACCTGTCCAAGTCCCAACAACATTTTTTTTTCCTGACATGAAAAACTTCATCTTTAAATTCATATGGAACCTAAAAGAATCCAGAATAAGCTGAATGTGGTGGCTCATGCCCATAATCCCAGCACTTTGGGAGGCAGAGGTGAGAAGATTGCCCAAGCCCAGGGATTTGAGACCACCCTGGGCAACTTGGCGAGACCCTGTCTCTACAATAAGTCAAAAAATTAGCCAGGCATGGTGGCACACACAAGGATCACCTGAGCCCAGCAGGTCATGGCTGC
>NW_007151387.1:0-4215 GCF_000164805.1 Carlito syrichta | reverse complement strand
CATTTTTCTCCCTTTACCCCTTTCCCTCCCCCTCTTCAATTCTGTTTTTGAGGGAAGGTGGGGTTGCTTTTATTTCTCTTCTGCAATGACCTGTTCTTCCTTATGAGGGTCTTCTGGTTTTGTTCACTTTTCCCTCTGCTTTACAGTCTGTCTATTCAGCAGTTTGCAGTCTTGGTCCCTAGATTTAAAAAAGGGGGCATATAGAAGAGGAAAATAATGGAGGAAGGGGGGGTCAATAGGGAGTTAGAAAGAGAGAAGCGCGAGAGGGAAAACAGATATACATACCATCTATCAGGTGAGAACGAGACACAGGGCTGGGAAGAGGTGAAGAAAGACACGTAAGAAAGAGTACTGATAGCTACATAGTACTAAAGAGTACTGAAGCAACACAGAGACATGGCAATAAAATCGAGAAACAGTGTAAGTCAGAAGGTAAACAACAAACGTGATCTAAACCAACAGTTACAATGATAAAATCATAAGTCAAAATGAGCGAAAGAGAGAAGTGCGAGAGGGATAACAGATATACATACCAGCTATCAGGTGAAAAACAGTCACAGGATCGGGAAGAAGTGAAGAAAGACACGTAAGAAAGATTGCCTAAGGAGTACTGATAGCTACACAGACACAGGTCAATAAAATCGAGAGACAGTGTAGGTCAGAAGGTCAACAACAGACGTGATCTAAACTAACAGTTACAATGATAAAATCATAAGTCAAAATAAGCGAAAGGGAGAAGTGCAAGAGGGAAAACAGATATACATACCACTATCAGGTGAGAGAGAGACACAGGGCTGGGAAGAAGTGAAAAAAGACAGGTAAGAAAGATTCCCTAAGAATACTGATAGCTAACAGAGACAGGCCAAAAAATCGAGAACAGTATAAGTCAGAAGGTAAACACCAAACGTAATCTAGACCAACAGTTCAATGATAAAATCATAGGTCAAAATAAGCCATCAAACTAGAGTCACTTCTGTGATCTCCGATTCCAGCCTCTGCCTTTTGTTTTTCGTTGCAGCATAGGGGTGGGGCTTTGTCTCCTGTTTCACACTGTTGCCTTAGGAGCTGAGGTAGTTTGTTGCTAGGTGGGCGGGGCAATGGAAGTCTGCCTGGAGAATGGCAAGGCAGTTTAAGCAGGTCTGTTTTTCTCTGCTTGTCTGGGTCCTCTGGGTTGGGGTCTGACGCTGTGTGCCTCAGCCAGGGTGGACCCGGAGTTCCAGAGCTCCAAAGTTCCAAAAGGCAGGGTTCAGAGAATCTCACAAGTTCACCTATGCCGTCGCCATCTTGCCCCGTCTCCGACTAAACTTTTTTATTTCTAACTTTTGTTGTGTTCCAGGAAATAGGGAGGCATTTCTGAAGGCTTGAAATTGAAGAGCAAGGTGCCAGCAGGGTCAGGTTCTGGTAAGGGCTCTTTCTGGATTGTAAATGATTAACTTTTCACTGTACCTGAAGAACCGCTGCCGCCGCCACGCGCCGACAAGCGTAAATTCCCTGGCCACTACTTATACTTTTACTCTAAGTTCCTTTACTTCAGGACAAGTTTTAGCTGTCCAAAATTGGACACCTAACTGAAATCCAATCCAGTTTAAAGTAAATCTTCCAGATCTGGCACCTGTAGAAAAAAAGATGTGTATCTCAAAAGCCTGGAGTCTCTGGGTGTCTGAATTCTTATGGCAGATGGGCTACCAAATCATTTCTATACTAAAATGTGTACACAGTGGGCAACTCCTAAATTTGTAAAAACTACAGACATCTACCTTTCCCCCAGTAACCCCACAAATTATAAATGTATGCAGGAAAACAAATTTTGTCCAAACTGGGAATGTGTCACCATCACAACCTACAGCAGGGGACTCAATGACACTTCCCAAATCACTGTCTGGCTATCTTCCAACTCAGAATGGCCTGTATACATAAAGGTTACTAATCCTTTCCATCACTCAGGGAGAATGGGAAAAACCTGGGGTATACAGTTGTATATAAAAGGGTATGACCAGGGCACCTTATTTACTATTCAAAGGTAAATCATCAACTATAAACCTAAACCTGTAGGAACTTTAATTGAGTTACAGGAACCTTTCATCCACAACTCCATCCTGAAGGTTATGCTATAACCCCAGGTCCATCTCAAACACCTCCTGAACCAGCTCCAAAGTCTTTGGAGGTGACTTTTCCAGTCCAGAAACCCCCTCGTTTGTTTCCTATGTTAACTCATATGCACTGCTTGCTTAATAACAGTTGGACTCAATTAGCATCAGATTGCTGGCTTTGTTTAAAATTAAAACCTCCACATTACATAGGAGTAAGAGGTAAAACTCCTGTCCTGAGCATGCAACTAAAGCAACGTGTATTCCAAAAACTATTCATGTCACCATAGAATAACTGGAGATGACTCTTGTCTGATAACTGCAAGTTTCAATTTAGCAGCTTTTCCATTTTCTAAAATTTGTAATCTGTCTCTTACCAAGACCATGACTCATTCCCAAACTTATACTGCACCTGCCAATATGTGGTTTGCTTGTTCATTAGGTTTAGCTACTTGTGTTACTGCTGAAATGTTTGACAATAAGCTTGTTTTATGTATTACTGTTCATGTAATTCCTCAATTATATGTCCACAGTGGCCCCAAAGGTGCACTCTAAACTTTACCACCTAGTACCTGAAAAAGGCATGCCTCTCCTCTGTTAGTCCCCACCTTAGTCGGATTAAGTGTGACTGGGACAGCTGCATTCAGCATTGCTGTTCAATCTGCGAAGAAACAGGAGTAACAGGACTAACCAGCTAAACCCAAAATATAAAAAATGACCTAGAATATGTACAGTCATCAATAAAACAACTCTACAACCAGGTAAATTCTTTCATTGAGGTCATTCTCCAAAACCAGAGAAGTCTTGATTTATTGTTCATTTCTCATGGAGGGCTTTGTGCTGCTCTGAGAAACTTGTTGTTTCTATGCCAATAAATCAGGAATCATCAAAGAAACTCTCCAAAAGATTTGGGAAAACATAAGCAAGTGACAAGAAAAACTAAATAGCAGTAAGTCCTGGTTCCAATCCTTGTTCGATTGGGACCCATGGTTCCCACTAGACTAGTAATCATTTCTTAGTCTAGTGGAACCTCTCATACTTCTCTTCCTTGGTCTGCTAATTAGACCTTGCATTTTAAACTGGTTTGTTAACTTTGTCAAGAAACAAATCAACTCAGCAAAAATTCTATATACCAGAACCTATTATAATTCCCTTCCTTTCACTGAAGAGTCAATGAATTGACTCATGTACAACTAAAATGGGAGAATGAAATGAGCTAAATCAATTAATAAAATCAAATTGCTAGCAAAATAATAGTATCAACCAGCTAACGCCATTTTATTTAAAGCTTCCATCTTAGTTACCTGCTTGACCTAAGAATCACTCCTCAATGTCTACATGTAATTACAGTAATGTTCTCATAACCCAGCTTTGTCCCCTTTGGGCAGATCGTGCTGACCATTTCCTGCTGACTGTTACAAAACTCCCTAGCCATAAGTTCCATGTAATTGTATGCTTTGTTAGGTGAAATCAAATGTCATGCTTTGCAAAACCCCACTGTTACATTTTCATATTTTATTCTTATATTTTGTTAGTAACTTAACCAAGATAACTCCATTGTGTAATGATTCTTCAACCTTGTTTCTATGTAACTGCCTTAAACTATATCTTTTGGAAGAACCCCAGGGACTTTCCAGGCACCAGCTATACCTCGGACATGAAATTAATCAAAACTCCCTAAAAATCAAAGGTTCCCATTTTGGTTGCCAAGTTGTTAGTTAATGGTTGCTATGGTCACTAAGTTGCTATGTAGCCCACGCTGCAAATCTTACCTATAGAAACTTGTCACAAACTGCACTAGTTTGTCAAGAGTTTTTCTGCAATTTACCTTTTCTTGGCCCACGTGTTAATAAAGATCTCATAATTAATTAAACTCAGTTTGCTGGCATGTCTTTCTTGATATTCAGTCATAACAACACCACATTTTTTTATACAACCCAGTTTTGTTGGAAAAGACAGTTGGTTTCATGTTTTTGCTATTGTGAATAGTGCTACCTGTGTGTGCAGGTATCTTTTTGGTAGAGTGATTTGAGTTCCTCTGGGTATACTTCCAGTAGGGGTATTGCTGGTTTATATGGAAGGTCAGTATCTATTTGTTTCAGAAATGGAAACACTGTTTTCCTAAGAG
>NW_007151386.1:0-754 GCF_000164805.1 Carlito syrichta | reverse complement strand
GTAGGTCAGAAGGTCAACAACAGACGTGATCTAACTAACAGTTACAATGATAAAATCATAAGTCAAAATAAGCGAAAGGGAGAAGTGCAAGAGGGAAAACAGATATACATACCACTATCAGGTGAGAAAGAGACACAGGGCTGAGAAGAAGTGAAAAAAGACAGGTAAGAAAGATTTCCTAAAGAATACTGATAGCTAAACAGAGACAGGCCAAAAAAATCAAGAAACAGTATAAGTCAGAAGGTAAACACCAAACGTAATCTAGACCAACAGTTTCAATGATAAAATCATAGGTCAAAATAAGCGATCAGACTAGAGTCACTTCTGTGATCTCCGATTCCAGCCTCTCCCTTTTGTTTTTGGTTGCAGCATAGGGGTGGGGCTTTGTCTCCTGTTTCACACTGTTGCCTTAGGAGCTGAGGTAGTTTGTTGCTAGGTGGGCGGGGCAATGGAAGTCTCTGCCTGGAGAATGGCAAGGCAGTTTAAGCAAGTCTGTTTTTCTCCGCTTGTCTGGGTCCTCTGGCTTGGGGTCTCACGCTGTGTGCCTCAGCCAGGGTGGACCCGGAGTTCCAGAGCTCCAAAGTTCCAAAAGGCAGGCTGTAAATGACGAGAGTGGCACTGGGTCCCTACAGAGTATTCAGCCAGTAATGGAACCGGTGTCTCTGAGGGGCGGGCGCTCAGAGCCTCCCTGTGCGACCTGCGGTGCCGGGTGCCGGGCCGGGGAGAGAGCTGGAGGGAGCAGGGACCCAAAACT
>NW_007151385.1:0-877 GCF_000164805.1 Carlito syrichta | reverse complement strand
ATAAAATCATAAGTCAAATAAGCGAAAGGGAGAAGTGCAGAGGGAAACAGATATACATACCACTATCAGGTGAGAGAGAGACACAGGGCTGGAAGAAGTGAAAAAAGACAGGTAAGAAAGATTCCCTAAAGAATACTGATAGCTAAACAGAGACAGGCCAAAAAAATCAAGAAACAGTATAAGTCAGAAGGTAAACACCAAACGTAATCTAGACCAACAGTTTCAATGATAAAATCATAGGTCAAAATAAGCGATCAGACTAGAGTCACTTCTGTGATCTCCGATTCCAGCCTCTCCCTTTTGATTTTCGTTGCAGCATAGGGGTGGGGCTTTGTCTCCTGTTTCACACTATTGCCTTAGGAGCTGAGGTAGTTTGTTGCTAGGTGGGCGGGGCAATGGAAGTCTCTGCCTGTAGAATGGCAAGGCAGTTTAAGCAGGTCTGTTTTTCTCCGCTTGTCTGGGTCCTCTGGCTTGGGGTCCCACGCTGTGTGCCTCAGCCAGGGTGGACCCGGAGTTCCAGAGCTCCAAAGTTCCAAAAGGCAGGCTGTAAATGACGAGAGTGGCACTGTGTCCCTACAGAGTATTCAGCCAGTAATGGAACCGGTGTCTCTGAGGGGCGGGCGCTCAGAGCCTCCCTGTGCGACCTGCAGTGCCGGGTGCCAGGCCGGGGAGAGAGCTGGAGGGAGCAGGGACCCAAAACTTCCCCGCACGCTGCAATACCTGGCCTTAGGAAATGAGGTAAAGTTTGTTGCTAGGTGGGCAGGGCAATGGAAGTCTCTGCCTGGAGAATGGAAGGCAGTTTAAGCAGATCTGTTTTTCTCCGCTTGTCTGGGTCCTCTGGCTTGGGGTCTCACGCTGTGTGCCTCAGCCAGGGTGG
>NW_007151384.1:0-3993 GCF_000164805.1 Carlito syrichta | reverse complement strand
CACTCTCCTCATGAGATCTGCTTCTTCCCATCTTCCTCTTTGTGGGCATCTCCTTCTTGGGGTTCCCCTTTGCCTTTTCAACTATCTGGCCTCAGCCAAGTCCCTCTAGTTCAACACACGGCCTTAATTATTCTGAAAGTCTTGGAAAAGAGATTGTAACCCCAACACCTTTTCTCCAGGGCCCTTGCAAATTCCTGGATACAAACAGATATGTGAGGCTCCATGGGATAGTAGCCCGGACCCCAATGCCAAAGATATACTGCAGTAGGTCATTGTCCTGCCAAGATCCTTGGACATCCCTTAACTCAATGACAATCATGTTTTCTGTGTCTAAAGTGTTCTCTTCAAGACCCTGTGAGATTCACCAGCTCGATTGCCTCCCCATCCCACACTCAACTGTCTCATTTGCTCATTAAGTGTAGACCTAATTCGTGATAGGCCTCAGAACAGGTTACTTCAAGAGCCCGCCTGATAAAGCCTGGGAATCTATTGACCCTTACAGCTGGGGACAGGAACAAAAGACTGAACCCAGAAATCTCCACAGGAAATGGAGGGCTCACTTAAGCAAGGTCCTAGCCTGGGACAAACTGGGATTGGTAAGAAGGCAGAAGAATCAGAGAAGAAGGGATTTGAGGACCATGCAGTCTCAGTTCTAAGTCTTTGAACAAGCTGATCTTTCTGCTTGGCGTTCCCTACTCTCCCCAGTTTCTGCTTCTATCCCTCATTCCTGTTCTACACAGGAAGTTTAAAAAAAAATGCCAGGCGTGGTGGCTCAAGTCTGTAATCCCAGCACTTTGGTAGGTCAAGGTGAGAGGATTGCCTGAGCCCAGGGATTTAAGACTAGCCTGGGTAACTCGGCGAGACCTTTTCTCTACAATAAATAAAAAAATTAGCCAGGCGTGATAGTGTGCATCTGTAGTTCCAGCTACTTGAAAGGTTGAGGCAGAAGGATCGCCTAAGCCCAGCAGGTCGAGGCAGTGGTGGCCCCCATGTCTGGGTGACAGAGTGAGACTCCAACTCAAAAAAAAAAAAAGATTTAGGAATGAGCTCTCAAGTTAGAGTTACCAGATTAAGTAAAATGCAGGATGCCCCATTACATTTGAATTTCAGATCAATGACAAATACTTTTCTGTATGAGTATGTCCCGTGCAATTTTGAGGCATCCTGTGTTTTCTCTGGCAACCCTATCCCAAGGACCTTCAAGCTACTGTCATGCCCACTTAGCACTTGCGGAAGCCACATAACTGCCCCTGGCCTCCTCAGGATCTTATTTCACAGCCTGGGTGCCCAAGAGGTAGTCACAGGTCACATGCGGCCTCTGTGCCAGCTGCATGGATGGGAACCACCCAGTTGGGGAGGTGAACCAGAGTAAACAGCCCCCAGCTGGAAGAGAAAAGGACAGTTTCTAGGAAGAGATTTCAGAGAGAGGATGCAGACTCTTATTTTTATGAGGAGGATCCCACCCAGTGTGCTTGCCTCTTGGCCTTAACGATTCCCATGAGTTTTTCTTAGAGGAACATGCTGGGAAGCCCTGCTCCCTGGTTTGCATGCTCCCCTAAGTAATAGGATACTTTTCTCCTCAGACAAGCATTTTATGGGGTGGCTTATTTCCTCCAAACTCCAAATGTGTTTGTTCCCCCAGTAGGAGGAAAAGGAGGTATGGGCCATAGAGAAGATGGCCAGACCAGGAGTCCAGGAGGCAGCTGTCCAAATGGGCCCTGGCCACGGTGCCTGGCAGACAGATTCTCACAGCAAAAGGAGGCTGTGGGCAGTGGCCTAGAGCAGCCTCCTGGGAATGGCCTCCCTGTCCTCAACAGGGCCCTGTGGGGATTTCCAGTATTTTCAGACCTAAGTGATCTAGAAAGGAATGATAATAAAAATACCTTATCCTTCAAAGTTTACAAAGCATTTTTATAGACATTATTTTGCTAGGCCTTTGCAACTACCACATGAGGTGGAGAGGGCTGATAAGGGAAGGGAGGAACGTGTTAAAATGTGCCCGTGATTTGTTGTAATCAGGCAAGGGAAGGCATGGGAATGATTGTCAGGAAGAAAGTTTACACCCAAAGACCCCTAGGAATCGAAGATAATGGCAAGTCATGCAGGGCCACACAGAGGAAGCGCCAAGGTTGATCAGGAAGCAGAGGCAGGGGAGCAGAGACCATGACCCAGAGCCTTTATGGGGTTCTTGTAGGAAGGAATAGGGCGAGGCAGGGTAGGTATGCTGAGTATGTTTAGGATGGGATAGCTTGGTACATGTCAGCAGGCTCTGGATAATATGACCAGTCCCTAGTTGTCTGGCCCGGGGTGAGGTGGGGTGGGGCACTGGTTTAGGGCAGGGAGAATGTTGACTTGGTGTGTGAGAGTTTGATAAAGGAGATGGTTGGGGTTGTGGGCTCTGGATTGGTTGGTTTGCAAGTCAAGGGCATGCTCCAAGGAGAGTCATTTGTTATCTCTAGGAATTAGCCAGAACACCCAGAATACAGGAAACAAGAATATGTGATCAATACAGGGAGTCCAGAGGCACACCCTCCTCAGCATTACAAGGCGGGTGAGAAGTATAGCTGGGACTCAAACTCTGGGCCCCAGTCCAGGGATCATTCCAAGACTCTTAGATGATGACCTCTTTGTTCCTTCCAGATGACTTGGGTGACCATGAAAAAACCCGTGGAGCAGGATGGCCATCTTTTCTGGTTTATCATGGATGGAAGGGTTTCCCAGGACATGGGATCTTTGGTGCTAAAGCCAGGACAGTCCCAGGAAAATTGGGATGGTGGGTCACCCTGTTCATGAGCTATCAGGGGCCCCTCTCCCTGTCTCTACTCCCTTTTCCTTCTGACTGGCTTCCCTTAAGCAAGGTCTTAGCCCAGGACAAACCAGGATGGGAAATAAGGCAAAATAATTAGAGAAGAAGGGATCTGAGGACCACGCAGTCTCAATTCCAAGTCTTTGACCAAGTTGATCCTTCTTCTTGCAGTCCCTTTCTCTCCCATTGAAGTTTCTGTTTCTATCCCTTGTTCACTTAATTCTTAAATATGCTTCAGACTTCCCGACAGGCATTGGAATGCCACCTCCTCCAGGAGCACTGTTGACCTCCACAAACTCTGTTGGACACTATGTGCTCCCCAGGTATAATTACTTCATCACAAAATTTGGTATTATTATGTGTTTATTGTGTGCCCGTCTCTTCCTCTGGAAAGCAACAACATGAGAGTATGGCTGTAGCTTAATGCATTTATTAGTCCAACAGTTATTTGTTGATTACTGTGTGTCAGGCAGTAGGTTAGATATATTGTATCCAGAGGATATAATGATGATGAAAACAAATCCATTTCCTGCTCCCATGGAGCTTACAGTCTATTGGGTGAGACAGATGTCAGTCAAATAATCATAAAAGTAAAAGAAACATTACATCAGTAATCATTTCTGTTGATTACCAGGTAATAAGTACTACACAGGAGGAGTACCTAATGTTAGGAGAGCTTAGAATAAGGGGACCAGGGAGTCAGGGGTACCCAAAGAAGCTTCTATTGGGGAAGAGACAATGAAGTAGAGATTCTGGGGCCAAAAAGGGGTTAAGTAGGAACATGGTCCAGGCCTGGAGAGCACTCTGGGGGCAAGAGCCCCAGTCTGTTCCCTTAGGTTCTTAATGAGGGTGATTTGACCGAGGGATGTTTGCCAATGTCTGGTGACATTCAGCCATGTCTGGAGATTATTTTTTGTCACTACTTAGGGGTAGGGTTGTTATTGGTATCTAGTAGGTAGATGCTGGAGATGCTGCCAAACATTCTACAAAGCACAGGACAATCTCCCACAGCAAAAAGTTGTCTTGCCCAAAACCTCAGTGGTCCCCCTGCCAGTCAAGCAGAGAACAAAGGTATGCGGAGTGTAGTGTGAACAAAGGTTGGAGACCCTGAGGGTCCTGTGGGCACGGCGGCATGATCAGATCGGTGTTGTGAGAAGGCCAACTTAGATGCAGTGTGGAGAACAGAG
>NW_007151383.1:0-760 GCF_000164805.1 Carlito syrichta | reverse complement strand
GGTGGGGCACTTCACTTCATCCGTGAGGGCGCCTGATCTCAAGCCAAATGACCACAGCGAGGCCCAAACGTTACCTGTGCCGTGACCATATGTATACCTAACCCTGAACTGTACCCCACATCTTTAAAACAAAAATTAAAAAGAAAATAAATAGATAAATATGCATACTAATAGAAGACAAAACAAATTCTGAAAGAATCCCATGTTGATTTTCACAAAGACACTGATGACGAATACCACTGATAACCACAGTACAAAACACATGTTTTGCAGCCAAGAGGCAACTTGCTTAAAATGGTGCTGATGTGCCAAAGAGAATCACATAACTATCAATATCACTCATTGCTCACATTTTTGAGACAGCATTTTGTTTTGAGTTGGAGTCTCACTCTGTCGCCCAGACTGGAGTGCAATGGCCGCTCCCGGCCACCGCAGCCTCGGCCCGCTGGGCTCTGGCGATCCTTCCGCCTCAGCCTTCCGAGTAGCTGGAACTACAGGCTCTCACTATCACACCCAGCTAATTTTTTGATTTATTGTAGAGATGAGGTCTCACCAAGTTGCCCAGGCGGGTCTTGAACCCACGGGCTCAGGCAATCCACTCACCTCGGCCTCCCAAGGCGCCGGATTACAGGCTGAGTCACCGAGCACGGCTGAAACAGCGTTTTTTAAGAGACGTGATTATAGGGGTTTTTCGTGTATTTTCTAAAACAAATACTTAATACTCAAATGTTTTCCTTTCATGTAGTTGGAAATTTTCAAA
>NW_007151382.1:0-3808 GCF_000164805.1 Carlito syrichta | reverse complement strand
CAGGCATGGACCACCGCACCCCACCGAATTCTAACATTTTATAACTTATTCTCCAGGTGATCTGAATGCCCTGTTCCTTCTCAAACATTTCATTCTAGAATACTCTGATTTCACTTGTTGAGGCCCAGATGGCTGACCAGTGCTGACGGTCAGGGAGGATTATCACCTGAAGGCCGTCACTGCCCACATCCTCAGAGGTGCTGCTAAGTCCCTCCTGGACTCAAGATTCCTCATGAATCACAAAGAAAGGAATTTTGTGAAAGCAGTCAAATAACATGCAGGACACACATGTGCACTTGCATGCATGCGCGCGCGCGCACACACACACACACACACACACACACACACACACACCCCCTTGTCAACCTGCTGACCCCCTGCCGTGGCCTTGCCATCACACGTGGCAGACGTGGACGTGGAGTTTCTCCTTTTCCTGGGAATTGTAGCGCACAGTCATGTGTCACTTAATGACAGGGCACAATTTGAGCAATGTGTTGTTGTCAAGTGATTTCATTGTTGTATGAACATCACAGAGTGACGTACATGCACCTAGACGGTGTACCTGTGAGGCGCCCAGCCTGTGTGGCATGGCATACGTCTTCTGGGCTACACACCTGTATTGCATGTGACTGAACTGAGTGCTGTGGGCAACTGTAACGCAATGGGAAGTATCTGTGCATCGAAACACACAGAAATGTGGCAAATCTGCAGGAAAAATACAGTACAGAGGAGAAAAAGTGGGCATCTGTGGTGGACACTCACTGTCAGCAAAGCATGCAGGAGGGATGCTGTCTGGTTGAGTCAGCGAGTGGGTGGGAAGCCCTCAGATATCACCGTGCATGAATGCAGACGTACAAATGCTGGAGGTGATGAGGGAGTGAGTGGGAAGGCTCGGACATCTCTGTGCACTACTTTAGACTGATAAACACTGGACGCTTTGGTTACTCTACATTTCTAAGAACATAGTTTTCTTCCTTCAATAACACATGAACCTTGTTTTGGAATTTTTACTTTTTAAACTTTTCAATATTTTAAAACTTTTTTTACTCTTTAGCAATAACGCTTAAGACACAGATACATTGTACAGCAGTACATTTTCAATTTCTTTATTCACTTTTCTATTTAATTTTTCTATTTTATTTTTTTACTTCTCAAATTTCTTGCTAGAAACTAAGACATGCTGGGCTCGGTGGCTCAGCCTGTAATCCCGCATCTTGGGAGGCTGAGGTGAGTGGATTGCCTGAGCCCACGGGTTCGAGACCCACCTGGGCAACTTGGCAAGCCCTCATCTCTATAATAAATCAAAAAATTAGCTGGGCATGGTAGCGCGTGCCTGTAATTCTGGCTACTCGGAAGGCTGAGGTGGAAGGATGGCCGGAGCCCAGCAGGTCGAGGCTGCAGTGGCCAGGAGCGGTCATTGCACTCCAGTCTGGGCAACAGAGTGGGACTCCAACTCAAAAAAAAAAAAAAAGGAAACTAAGACACAAGCACACACGCTAGCCTAGGGCTACAGGGCCAATATGATCAATATCACTATCTTCTACCTTCACGTTTTATCCCACTGGAAGGTCTTCGGGGCAATGACACATACGGAGCCGTCATCTCCTGTGATAACAATGCCTTCTTCTGGACTATCTCATGAAAGACCTGCTTGAGGCTGCTCTCTGGCTAACTTTTTTTTTGGAAGTAGGAGTACTGTCTAAAATAATCAGAAAGTATAGTATAGTGACTACACAAACAGGGACATGGCAGTTTACTACCACTATCAAGTATTATGTACTGTCTATAATTGTTTGTGCTCTACTTTGATACGACTGGCAGTGCAGTGGGTTTCTTTACACCAGCGTCACCACAAACGTGTGAGTCACATGTCTGACTTTATGATGGCTACAACTTCCCTAGGAGAGGAATTGTTCAGCTCCATTATAATCTCATGTGACCACCATCACATATGTGGTCCACTGTTGACCAAAATGTCATCATGCAGTGCATAGCTATATTAATTACAGCACAATTTCCCACTGCAATCCTTGCATCATGTGGTGTTCCACCAGTAAACAGTCATTATCCTGATAACATCAATTAATTTAACCAATGTTTATCAAACAACTGCTATGTACAAGCGAGGGTGCTAGATACTCAGGGTGAATAAGGCAGTGGACACGACTGGAAACCATTTTCATATATGCCTCAGGTGAGATTAAATAACTGGTATTAAGAGGTTGATAAAGTTCATCAAAATCTGCATGACTGTATCTTAAATAAGTTGCAAAATGTAAAGGAGTAGCGGAAACTTAGCTACAGATAATTCTTTATTTTTTCTTTTTTAAATAAACACAGAGACAGAATCTGTGTTGCCCAGGCTGGTCTCAAAACCCTGGGCACAGCAACCCTCCTGCCTCAGCCTACCGAAGTGCTGGGATTACAGGCATGAGCTGCCATTCCCCGGCTGGATCATTTTTACTGTCGTCTGGGGTTTTGCGAGGGTGAGGCAGGAGGATCATTTGAGGTCAGGAGTTTGAGACCAGCATGGAACACACAGTGAGACACAATCTCGACAAAAAAACAAAAATGGTGGTTCACACCTGTAGTCCTAGCTACCTTGAGGCTGAGGCAAGAGGAATGCTTGCACATAGCAGTCTAAAGCTGCAGTGAGTTATGATTTCTGCACTCCAGCCTGGGCAACAGAGCAAGACCCATCTCTTTAAAAAAAAAAAAAAAAAAAAGAAGGCATAAATGCAGAGGTCAACGATTTAAAGAAAAAACCGTCTGGTATGTCATCTTCTTCAAAACATAAATGCAGAAACTCTGTTAATGCCAGTATTCACCAATGACATTGTGCTTCCATGTCTTCGGAATCCAAAGGGCCTTCTTTAATGGGCTCATCTTCAATGTCATCTATCTCGAGATTGTCTTGCTGAACATCTCCTGCAGTGGGTACATCCATCAGGGTT
The DNA here is from genome assembly GCF_000164805.1 of Carlito syrichta. Classification (NCBI taxonomy): domain Eukaryota; kingdom Metazoa; phylum Chordata; class Mammalia; order Primates; family Tarsiidae; genus Carlito; species Carlito syrichta. The sequence continues at coordinate 854 of NW_007151382.1, read as the reverse complement.
CTGAACAGCTTTGAGAGGTCTGGAAGTGAACATGTCCTCAGCATCTAAAAACATCAACAGATTTCTTGTTAGGAGCACGAGAAGTTAAAAATTGAAATTAGAGAAAATTAGAGCTATTAAAACTTGTGATATATATGTGTGTGTCTATTTATATCTATCTATATATCTATATCTACATATATGTGTGTATGTATGTTTAGAGCTAAAGGTTCAAAGGTGACTTGTATAAGGTGAGGACCTAATTTGCTTGAATTTCAGCTCAGTATATTCTAGAGGAAACAAAACTTGCGAGCTACGCTTATGGTGTGACACACAGGATTTTCCTCATATCACTGATAAAAAGTGGGAGAGGTGTTTATTTAGGTGGATGCATAGGGCACTGAAAATCTGTCAGGAAGCAGGCAGTGTAGAAACTCTCTCCATCAAGACCTAGAAGTCCCTGTCTCCTGGTGCCTCTAGTGTTCCTCTCACTTTCTGCAGTCAGCTCTGCCACCCAGTCTTGCCCAAGTGCATGTTGGTCTATGCGTATGAGCACCGTTGGGCCACTTAATTATAGGAGATGCTGGCCAGCCAACACCGGGCAGGGCAGGGGCCTCCAATCAGCACAGAGCCAAGTCCCACATGCTGCCCCAAGTTTGGGACTGTGGGCAGAGCTTTCTCAGTAGATCAGAGGCCGTAGGGACAAGCACACTGATGTCAGCACTGAATCATTCATAACAGCAGGAAGAAGGCACTCAGCCAACTGAGCTGAGAAAAAACAATGCACGGCTGAGGTGCTGAAAATCTGAAATCCGTCCTGGATAAGACCAGGGAGAAGAGGAATGGTCTCTGTCCACCTTTCAGCAGCAGAATGT
>NW_007151381.1:0-13273 GCF_000164805.1 Carlito syrichta | reverse complement strand
CCCTTGAACATGAGTCTGAACTGCATGGGTCCGCTTATATTTAGATTTTTTTCAACCAAATGTGGATTGAAAAATACAGTATCCATGGGATGCAAAACCCCGGTATACGGAGGGCTGACTTTTCATCTATGTGGGTTCCACCAGCAGACTGGGGACTTGATTATGCATGAGTTTTGATATGGGCAGGGGTCCTGGAGCCAGTCCCCGAAAATACCAAGGGATGACTATGCACAGAAACGCAAGAGTATTTTTAGCTGCTTCCTTATTAATGACGATTCAGAATGTTCCCAATTATTTGCTACGACTCTCCTGCAATGAATATTCTTGCATTTGCTCTTTTGTAAGCGATCCTGAGATACCAAAAAGTAAAAGAGGCATATCATAGGATGTACACATTTGAAAATTAAACAAAACTGGTAAATGGATCCCCCAGTTGGCTCCACCCACTTACATATGCATTGCAGTGCATCTTACTTTATGGAAAAATATCTGGACCACTGCCCCGCCTTCTACTCACTGCACTCCTCTAAGGGGGAGTATCAGACTAGCAGTGACATTCACAGGCCCCTCATTCCCATCGGGTAAAGACTTGGGGATTTTATCTGTTTTCCTCTCATTTTACTGGCTCCCCATACATGTAGAGTGTCGCAAATGCAAAGGAAATTTCCAGGTAAACACATTTGAGACAAGAAACAGAATATTGCCAACACCCCAAAGCCCTCCATGTGCCTGGTAAACCATTTACCCCCACAGAAGTAACCACCAGCATGATTATCATCCTCTTGCCTTTTTCTTTTCTTTCTTTTTTCTTTTTTTTTGAGTCTGAGTCTCACTCTGTTGCCCAAGCTGGAGTACAGTGGCACACTCACAGCCTCAGCCTTCCAGGTCGCTGGAACCTCTGGCATGTGCTACCATGCCTGGCTAATTTTTTGATTCATTGTAGAAATGAGTCTTGCCATGTTGCCTGGGCTGGTCTCGAACCATTGGGTTCAGGCCATCCTCTCTCCTTGATCTCCCAAAGTGCTGGGATTACAGGCTTGCACCACCATGCCCTGGATGGAATCATATCATTATTTTTTATTTTGTATCTTGTTTCTTTTGCTCAACATTGTTTTCAAGATTCACCCATGTTATTTGTATCTACATCTGTTTCCTTCACTGGTATATAGTATTCTACTAATTCCAACTTCTTTCTTCTACAATTGTGTTATACTTTACTCATCAGTTCAGTTCTACAGTACCTGGGGTGTCTGTGGCTATTTCCACATCCTTTTCTAACTGACTATTTTTACGTGCTGATCTTCTATCAGTCCACTATACTGAATTTTATTTATAGTTTGATGTGTCTCTAAGATTTCCTAGGTAGGTAATCACGTAATCTACAAATAATGTCTCTATTTTCTCTTCTCTTCCAATATTTGCTTCTAATTTCCTTCTTTTTAGTTGCATTGGCAGGACCTCTGACATAACATTCAACAAAGGTAATGACAGCAAATACCTCCATCCTGTTCCTAACTTTAATGATAATGCTTCCAGTGTTTTCACCATAATAAATAATGCTTGCCATAGGTTTCTGGTGTGTGTTATACACACTGAACTAAGTAATGAACTTTATCTTCCATTTCTCAAATCAAAATTTTTAAAACAAAAATTAGTGTTCAATTTCATTAAATTTTCAGCACCTACTGATATGATTTTATATATGGTTTTCTCCTCTAATCTGCTAATGCAATAAAATTGCAGTAATCAGTTCCTACCATTGAACTATATCTGTATTCCTGTAATGAAACCTATTTTGTAAGTATGACTTTTTTTTATGTATATAAATTGCTTGATTTGACTTGCCTTTTTAAAAAATCCTTTTTTTTTTGAGTCAGAGTGTCACTCTGTTGCCCAGGCTGGAGTGCAGTAACACACTCACGGCCACCGCAGCCTTAACCTGCTGGGTTCAGGCTATCCTTCCAGTTCAGTCTTCCAAGTAACTGGAACTACAGGTGTGTGCCACCATGCCTGGTTAATATTTTGGTTTTTGTAGAGATGAGGTCTCACCATGTTGCCCAGGCTGGTCTTGAACCCATGGGCTCAGGCAATCCTCTTGCCTCAGCCTCCCAAAGTGCTGGGATTACACACCTGGCAAAAATTCCTTTTCGTAAGGATTTCTGCATGTGCGCTCGTTAAGTGTCAGTGACCTATAGTTTTCTTTTTTTAACCCTGTGTTAACTATTCAATTTTGTGATCAAGGTTAAGCCCAATGCATGATCCATCTTTCAAACAATTTAAATTACAATTCTATATACCAAAAAAGATAAAAATTACTTATAGAAAATCTGACATTATCTATCACATACCAGTGTTCACATTTTTCAACTCCTTAGAAAAAATGACATTTTAAAAGACTACTGTACAAATGTTTTACCTGTGTGGGTTTCAATTCCCAAAAAAAGCATATACTACTTTAAAAAATTATTTCAGAAAAAAATTTTGGCGGTCACTTACATTATCATTAAAATAATTCAGTACTTTATTAAATCATTAAAAGTAGTCTCCACTAACAATTCCATTTCAATAGCAGCTGTACTGTAAAAGTCAATGCTATGAAATTACTCTTACATACTATTGATTCAGTTTTCTAAATTCTGTAGAATGACCATACAAGGCACTAAAATTCTAACTCTGAAAGAGCAAATTCAAAATATTACAAACATAAACATGGCCCCTCAATCAAATATAAAAATTAATTAAGATAATTTCAGAAAACATATTTATTGTTAAAAATATATTTGCTCAAAAATATGTTTAAAATTTAAGTACACATAAATTTACTTTTCACTGGAAAAAAATCAAAAAGGATAAAAGCTTTTTGCTTACTTTTAAAAACCTGATATATAATGTAAGTTTCTTGAAATACCTTCACTATGTGTAGTAGACTTTGCTACTTTCTGTTCTATTATTTGAAGAAAAAAAAAATCTCCCTGCTCTTCACTAAAATGATTTTGTCACCACTAATGAGTAGAAAAATCCCCAGTTTTAAAATAGTTATGAGAGACCTCAGAGGGCACTACTGTTCAAGAACAAGAAATAAAAATTTTGATAATGCTCCTCACATTATTACAAACACAATTAACATTTCAAGGTATGTTATGCATACACAGAATTCAAACGAGTGGGGAATGTTACCTAAGAGCTTTGTAAAAATACACACTCCTCCACACAAAGGAAAAGTTGCAACAGAAAGGAAGTGAAGTACAGATACAGCTACAACACAGACCAAACCTTAAAACATCATGCTGAGTGACAAGAGCTATTCACAAAGACCATGTGTCATGTGACTCTGTTGATATGAAATGTCCAGAATATGCAGCTCTGTCATCTAGGGACAGAAAGTGGATTCGTGGTCACCAAGGGCTGTGGGGTGAAGAGAATTGGGAGTGACTGCTAGTGGGAAAATAAGTTCTTTTTGGGGTGATGAAAATATTCTAAAACGTACTATGAAGATGGTCTGCAACCCTGTGAACACACTAACACCATTTAACAGAAATTTTTTCTTTTTAAGTCAGAGTCTCACTCTGTCGCCCAGGGTAGAGTGCAATGGAGTGATCATGGCTACCGCAGCCTCAATCTTCTAGGCCCAGGCAATCCTTCCGCCTCAGCCTCCTGAGTACCTAGGACGACAGGTGCACACCACCACGTCTGGCTAATTTTTTCATTTATTGTAGAGATGAGGTCTCGCCAAGTTGCCCAAGATGGTCTACAACCCCTGAGCTCAGGCAATCCTCTTGCCTCCACCCCCCAAAGTGCTAGGATTAAAGGTATGAGCCACTGCACCCAGCTTAACTGAACACCTTTAATGGGTGAACTGTACAGTATGTAAATTATATCCCAATAAAGTTATTGCTAAAGATCCATATCCTTAAGAGTTGCTCGGCCTTCTGACAAGCTCCATGGGTTAACTTTTATATAACCAGGGTAGCACCAGACTAAAAATGAGTAAATAATAACACCAAACAATTAAAAATATTAATGTGATATATCAGTCTTATATAAAACACCAGTGTTTGTATCTACTGCACGATAGAACAGAATAAGAAGAGAATGTTCACCAAAAACAACTACAGACTCTTGGGTAAGTTAAATGAAGGCAGAGACTGTATTCATCTCCTGATGGTCCATATTGCCTTATACAAAAGACATTTAAATATTTTTCAAATAAAAATACCAAGCTGCTCTTCTGAAATAACATGGATATTTTCAGAACACTACACACTACTTCTATACTGAAAAGAATAATACAAAACACAAAACATCTTCACAAAGATAACTTAAAATCAGAGTCAAAACCCTGAAATGTGTTCATGGAGTACCCTCTAGTGGCTTAATAGTCACTTCTTGAACAGAGCTTTTAAAAAAGAACTGATTTTCCAGAAACAGGACCAAAGTCTTATGATATGAAAATATTCTGTTGACATGCTGAGTAATAATAACTTAATATACTTTAGATTAAATGTGTACAACTTAAACATGACAGTATCCTTAAGTGGTTATGGTTTTCCTCATAAGCTTGTCATTTTCAAAGTTGAAGTTAATAATTCTAACAAGCCTTTGTGAATTTGAACCTAAAAGACACTTTGGAATTTCTGGGGGAAGAAGAAGTCTTAAAAAAATGAGATGTAAAAATAAGTCGAAAAACATTTTAAGAATCACATTTAAAATACTTTGTACAATTCCATGGTATTAAGTAATTCCATATTCTTGTGCACAGTTTAGTTTAAGTGAAATGTTTTAAAAATTAGCTATACAATATTCCAAGTGCTGATTATTATTTAATTCCCAATGGTCTGCCTTAGAAAATCATGCTTATCTGCCTCGCAGAGATTGAGGGCAATAGCCTTGCCTGAAATCCAAAATATTTGTATCTATCATCTAAATCACTTGTCTATCACTCAGAATATGCGATCGATGACATCTATTATTCAGAATACCCATAACTGAAGTCTGAAAACCCCACAGCATGCTGTTCTTGTATACTGTTTTAAGTTTTAACTGAAAACAACTACCGTGATACTATAAGAAAAGAATTGACAGTAACGGGAAACTATGTGGGGGCAGGGAGGGGAAGGGAGGTGGGATTAACGGTAGTCAATATCTGTCTAGGGAAACGGGGGCACACCTCATCAACAAGGGTACCTGCACAATCAATATTTGTATACCTAACCCTTAACTGTACAAAACAATTTTAGAATAAAAAATATATATTAAAAAAAAGTTTTAGGCAGGCTCGGTGGCTCAGCCTGTAATCCCATGCCTTTGGGAGGCTGAGGTGAGTGGACTGCCTGAGCCCGCAGGTTTGAGACCTGCCTGGGCAACTTGGCGAGACCTCATCTCTAATAATCAAAAAATTAGCCGGGCGTGGCAGTGTGCGCCTGTAGTTCCAGCTACTTGGAAGGCTGAGGCGGAAGCATCGCCGGAGCCCAGCTGGTTGAAGCTGCGGTGGCCGGGAGCGGCCGCTGCACTCCGGTCTGGGCAACACAGTGAGACTCAACTCAAAAAAAAGTTTTCACTGAAAATAAGGGAAACATTGAGAGAGCCAACACATTACTTGATTCTATCAGCCATATTAAAAACCAGATTACACGCTTGGCTACAATCCTGCCCCAAGGTGAGAACCTTCTGTTACATCATTAGTCCAGTCTCACCGAGAGTTCTCGTCTCTCAATCCTGGCAGGCTGACACATGGTCAGGAGACAGGACATCTGCTTCTACAAGTCCACTCAAGTGTGTATTCCCTATCGATGTAACAACATAAAGACACAAACACCCAAGCTGCCCGTCCCCACAGCCATAACCAATGCTAATTTTATCTCTGAGAAAATAGAAAATTCACGTGTATATGCCAAATGCTAAAACAGATTGCATCTGGAAACATCGTTTGAATAAGCATCTTAAAAATTGTCTACAAAATAAACTTTGAATTCACATTTCACTGAACTCTATTAGAAAACACATTTCCAGCCGGGCTCGGTGGCTCAGCCTGTAATCCCGCACCTTTGGGAGGCTGAGGTGAGTGGACTGCCTGAGCCCGCAGGTTCGAGACCCGCCTGGGCAGCGAGACCTCATCTCTACAATAAGTAAAAAAATCAGCCGGGCGTGGTAGCGCATGCCTGTGATTCCGGCTACTTGGAAGGCTGAGGCGGAAGGATCGCCGGAGCCCAGCAGGTCGAGGTTGCGGTGGCCGGAAGCGGCCACTGCACTCCAGTCTGGGCGACAGAGTGAGACTCCAACTCAAAAAAAAAAAAAAAAAAAAAACACATTTCCAAAGAAATTTTGATCCACACTTCTTTCTTAAAAGGGCATTTATGAGAATGCAACCAACATGACTAAGTTCATATCAATGAACTATAATACAATCACTGATAATCACAAAAATTTACAGAAAGCATATATAATATTAAGTAAAAACACCAGAACACAAAATCATCTATAAACTCTCAGAGATATATTAAAAATAAAGGCAATGTATATTTCAATAAAAACTGGAAAGCTTACCATAAATTATGTAAAATTCAATGCAGGGTTTGTATACTACAAATACGTTCTTCGTCTTTTATTATATAAAACTGCCAAAAGTGTACTAAAAGACCTCAGCAAATGTATTAAAATACATACCTCATTTAAAAAAATAAATACTTCATAAGAAAAATTACAGATCAAAGTTATGCTACTTAAGTTACTTCAAAGTACCAAATAGCTTTCATAGAAATCAAGTCTCTATCTCAAGAGTCAGATATGTATGTAAGAAATGTGTTGCAAATGTTTATAGCTTTCTCTTCATCACCTCATACTGAAGTAGTTTCCTTTTTAAAATTTAATTTTATTATTTAAAAAGCAAATGAGTGACTTAAAAATACTGATATCTAATAAATGTGCATATTTATAGGGGCACACGTGATGCAGCATCCAAGTGTAGTGATCAAATAAGAGTAAGTGGGACACCCATCGCCTCAGCAGATGCTTTCAAGCATTAGGAGTTGGCCTTTACCCTTGCAAATGCTTTTAAACAGAAGGATATTGCCATGCTGATCTGGAATTCATTTTGTTCAATAATTCACTCATTAAAAACATACTAGCCACTTATCTGTGCAAAGTTGCATAAAACATGGTTTTTAACTTCATAGCTGACACTTTTTTTGAGTCGAGGTCTCACTCTGTCACCCAGACTGGAGCGCCGTGGCATGCTCACGGCTACCACAGACGCAACCTTTTGAGCTCAGGTGATCCTTCTGCCTTAGCCTTCTAAGTAGCTGGAACTACAGGTGATGCCATCATGCCCAGTTAATTTTTTTATTTATTGTAGAGACAAGATCTTGCGCCAAGTTGCCAAGACTGGTCTGGAACCCCTGGGCTCAGGCAATCCTCTCACCTCTGCCTTCCAAAGTGCTGGGATTACAGGTGTGAGTCACTGCACCTGGCTTAGAGCTCACGTTCTAACAAAAATAACATTAAGAAGATACATATCAGGTGCTGAAGGAGTTCAGATAAGAAAAGTTATTTTCCCGTTTTTTGGGGGGTATAGAAAGGGGACAATAGGGAAGAGATAAGAAAGGTCTTGTGGAACAAAGGGTCTGCGGTGCACCTGGCTCCTTGGGTCAGTAGAGAATTGCCATCACACTGCCAATGCAGCTGCCCCAGACATGACATCAACGTTCCGTCTGCTAACATACAAGCTAACGATGTGAACACAAATCACACAGTTTGCTCCTTTTGCCATTTTTCTCGAGCTTTGGTATTCTTGTTGGATGCTAACATTTAGGGCAGAAGTAAGTTCTTCACTTGGTACTCTTCAAGGGCTTACAGAAGAGTACAGGATCAACATGACTTGTACCTATGCAGAAGAGACAGAAGAATGGAGGAGGGGGTACAGAAAAAAAAGAGTACACACAGGGTAGAGTCAGTAACTAGTGAGAGGTCCAAGTTAGCTAGGACTTGGTAAGAAGCTAGGGGCATGGTAGACTGGACAGTACAGGCAGGTTCGAATCCTGGAAGGTCTTCAACACACACAATAAGCACCCTTTATTTGGTAGGGTGGTTCTTTGCCACTATGTGTTTTCTGCATGACATCCTTTGTATGTTTCTTATTCAATGAGCCTGACTCCTGAGTTACAACAGCAAATTAAAGGCATTAGCTTAATTTTTAATATCTCAGCACTACTGATAATAATTTTAACAGGCTACTTGTCTTTCTAACTAAAAAAAGTCACAAAAATTCGTTTTTTTCCCTAGTGTAGATCTTATAGAACAAAGACATACCCCAGTGTACTCAAGAGAGTTGACCATTGTCATTTATTTCTCTCTAGGTTTTTTTTTTTAAATAGTTATCAATTTGCTAAAAACATTAACAAAATGGTTCTATAAACTGAGTTTTACTAAAAATTTAGGTAGTTACTTTTTTTTTAAAGAATTAACATTTGTGAGCAACTTGAAGACATCCAAGTCAGAACTCCTTCATTCATTCACTTATTCAGGACTCACTGAGTGCCTACCGCCTGCCAGGAACTATGCCTGCCAGGAACTATCCGCTGGGAGCCAGTGAACAACAAAACCCCTACCCTCGTGAATTTAAGCACTGTCTTGGAGGAAACTGCAACAAACAAATGGATCATGAATGGACTTGAGCGTGATAATGCCGTGGAGAAAAACAGAGCAGGATAAAGTAGACTCGAAACAAGGGCTGGGGTGAAGGATGACTGTTACTTGAGGTGTGCAGTGTGTTCACGAAGGGCTCTGTTCACAAGGCGAATTTCGAGCATACCTCTCAGAAAAGAGAACAGCAAGTACAACGTGCTTCTGCAGGTGGGTACTTGGCATGTTTGCTAACAGAAATGATCAGTAGAGGGAAAACACAATCACACAGGAGAGAGCACAGAGTCCCTCAGAAGGCAAAAAAGAAGCCAGTGTGCAAAGGGTGGGGCTGACTCTGGACAGGAACAAGACAGCGCATTCAAAGCGAAAGGAAGAAAGGCAGAGGATCCACCCACAGGTAAAACTGACTGGCACAGTGACCGTGAGGGTGTAGGGAGGGTTCCTCCAGCTGCTCCTGTGCTCTCAGCGAAGTGGGCAGCAGGCCCTGGTCCCCGTCACGAGCAAGAAGGCCGAAAATCGCCACCCGATCACTGGGAGTAAGCACAGCAAGGAAACCTAACGGGGCTGCCAGAGGGGCTAATCTGACGCTGTAGGTTCCAAACTTACGGTCAGACCGGACACACAGGCGTGTTCCTCCGTCACGCTCCCCTGCCAGGTTCAGGACAAAGGAGCCAGAGGGCAGGGCTTCAGGTGAAGTTTTCACCAGGTGATCTTGTAACAGTGGAGACAGGAGCAAGAGAGTTGTGGGCACGAAACGATTAGAAGAGAAGACGGAACATAAGCCAGGTAAGAAAGGGAAAACCAGCAACAATTAAAAAAAAAAACCACTGAGATCCAAGGATCCAAATGAGACAAAGCTATCTTGGAGGCAAACCCCTGAGGGAATGAGCTAGAAACATGAGAAGTAGTCGTCAGGGAGCAGATGCTTACAAATGAGACTAAGAGAGAATCGCCACTATTGATAATGACAAATCGAATGGCACGACTACAGATGAGAGTTTTAAGCCATAGTAGGAAACGATACTATCAGGAGAGAATGATCAAGAAAATAAAAGGCCACGTTCATGGGAAATGTCATCTTTTTGATACTGAAACCACAGAGAACTATGACAATGTTGGGAAAGGTGACAGTGAACCAGATGTCAAACTCTTCCAAAAATAAAGGTCTGCAGATGACCCTGACACAGATGGGAAGCAGGTGACCCTGTGTGGCAGCAACAGCATCGAAGCTGGAGCAGGGGTGGGGGGAGGGGGGAGGGGAGGGGAGGCTAGGGAGCAGCGAGAGTCTGGCAACAGGAAGCAAGGAAGCTCCTCCTTCCCCTTGCCTCCAACCCAGGATCATCAGGGTCAAGAGAAAAGAGCTACCACGTAGAGAGCTGCAGAGCAGTGTACAGGGCCACGCCAGAGTGCAGAGCAAAGGTGAAGACATCTGCAGAAGCTGGAGATGTGAAAGTGAAGAGGGCTGTGCAGCAGGGCTTAGAAAGTTCCAGGAGGGTCCAGACAGGTCGGGGAGTGAGCAGAGTCTTGTGGGATGAGACCAGGTTGTGAGGGGAAGCCTGGGTCCTAGGCTTCTTGTGGTGACTGACGTAAGGAGAAATAAAGCGTCCTCACATGGAATGGTCCACTCAGGCTGGGAGAAAGGTAATAAATCCATTTTAAAAAGAAAACCACGTGCCAGTTCTCACTGCCCTCAGCTCCCATTCCAGGCTTCATAGCCCTGCCTGCAATGGGGGGACAGGTGTTGTGGACAGTCTCCCTCTGCCGGCTCGCACCCCACTAGGCTTTGTCAGGAGACAACAGGGGACATTTGTCACAGAGGGCAGAAGCTTCTATGCCTGACTGCCGCCTTCCTTCCTCTTTGTTCCTGCAGAGGCACTCGCCACTGCAGGCGGTTCCAGGAGAGCCTGTGCTGCGTTTCAGCACTCCGCTAGGGACAGCGCCCGGAGTTCTGCGAGAGCCCAGTAGGCATCCCAGCCTGCTTCCCAAAGACACTGGCATGGGCAGGCCCTGGGGCCCCAGCAGGCTTCCCAGTGAGGTCGATGGCCCCAGGGGGCTTCCCTTAACATTTTGCTGCCGCTCCAGGAAATGTCCCAGGGCGTTTCGCCAGTGTCACCTTGGACAGGTTCCTTTTCTGCAGCGCGACCGTGGTGCCACCCAGCGGCTCCCGCCACACTCTACCCAACACAGCCTGAATCTCATTAAGGATGGGGGTGTTGGGGGATCTTCAGAAAGGTGTTCCTTCTTTAGACGCTCTACCACAGCACAAGTACTGGCTGCTTCCTCCCTCTGCTATTCTTGTACTTTTTTTATGCTTTGTGATCACAGCCTTCTCACTTTATTGTTTATTTTGTATTTCTTTTTCTTTTTTTTTTTTTTAATGGAGATGAGGTCTCACACTGTTGCCCAGGCTGAACTTGAACTCCCAGGTTGAAGGGATAAATGATTCCATTTTGGCCTCAATGTAGCTGGGACAACAGGTGCACGCCATCATGCTCACCTCTTATTCTTGCATTCTTGAGAGTTCTCTTTACCACTTAAAAGTTAATTCCCTAAGAATAGTTAATAATTATTTATGTTAAATTTTTCCTGTTCAAATTACCATGTGGTTTCTGTCTCCTGCCTTGATGCTGACTTATTTATTTGAAGACTAATTTACAATAATCATTTTGAACTATTTAATGTTTTGAACAAAACAATCATTCCTACTATGAAGTTTCTCTCACAGCAGGGTGTACACATATGTATCTAAGCATGTGTGCACGTATATGTATATGCATATGTAATGCAAAACAAAACAGGTCCTACATGTCAACGCATGCAGCTACTGACATAAAGAAAATGCGAAATGCCTGCAGCTAACACTGTGCTTGGCATGTCACTTAAATGCTACAGGCCTTAATTTTCTCATCTGAAATATGACAGTAGGCTACCTGACCACATTCCTTCCAGCTCTATGAGTTTAAGTTATTTATTTGATTGTGAATTCTCAAATACAATGCAAAATATTCCTGGAATCCTAAACTTTTATCAAAGATGTCATAAGTTTTTACAGCTTTTATGCACAAAAATAAATGGCTCTGTTTCAGTTGTTCAAAAATGATTTCATTTACGATTTCACTTTCCTTCTTACTGCACCAGGTATTTTACTTAATGTATTCATGTAACGTTTCTTTAGGACTCTGTCAGGTTCCTTAGTTTTGGAAGACTAATGAAGCAGAACAGCAGTGTCCCTGAGGAACTTAAAAACAATCCTACAAATATCAAGATGAAATTGAGCTGCAGTAAGATAAGGTCCACCCGAAAACTGTTTCTAACAGTCTGTAGATGATCGTACCTGTTTCTGTTTCTGCAGTGGCTTCTTTTCGTGTAGTTTTTTATCTCCATACTTCTTATATGTCAAGGGTATACCGTATTTAGCAGCAGGCTTTGTAATTTTCTGAGCAGGCACAACAGAAGCCAAGCTTTGTCCTGAAGCTGGTCTTTTAGCTATAAGAAAAGATACAAAAGTTTTTTTCCAGTAGTTCTTTAAATCTTTAACTTCAAAATTTTTCAAGATAGCACTTTTTCATTTTCACAATCATTGCCAGCATTTAGAACTGTTCACCAAATATCTTATTCATTCCTTAGCATTTATCAATGACAACTATTTTACACTAAAGCCACTTTTTGAAAAAAGCAAAAGGATGATGAAGTCTCATATGAAAAAAAGAATATCTCTAAAATTGACCATGGGTGATGGCTGCACATATTTGTGAATATATTTTTTAAAAATTGGGCTGAACGCAGTGGCTTAAGCCTGTAATCCTAGCACTTTGGGAGGCCGAGGTGAGGGGATTGCCTAAGCCCATGGGTTCAAGAACAGCCCTGGGCAACTTGGCAAGACCTCATCTCTACAAATAAATCAAAAAATTAGCCAGGTGTGGTGGCAGGCACCTATAGTTCCAGCTACTTGGAAGGCTGAGGCAGAAGGAATGCCTGAGCCCAGCAGAGGTGGCCATGAGTGTGCCACTACACTCCAGCCTGGGCAATGGAGTAAGACTCCCTCAAAAAAAAAAAAATGAATTGTAGACTAAATCGGTAAATTGTACAGGATGTGAATTATGTATCAACAAAACTGTTAAAAATAAATTTCTAAAAATTCGCATTTTAGAAATCACTCTCGAAATCAAGAGCAACGGCTAAACATTAATGGCATCACTATCAGCAGTTTTTCCCCTTCACAGAATGTTTGAAGGATAGCTACCCCTACAGATTTGCTGAAGAACACCTTGAAACAGTCGTCACAACTAAGGGCTCCATAATGAGGCAGGATAGCTAGCACAAGTCAGACATAGACAAATTTCCCATAGGCAGGTTTTAGGAAGCATTCAGACATTCTAAAAATTACATTTTACTGCAGGCCAAGCTGCAGCCTATCCCACCCCCTGGCAAATCAAAAGAAAACTCCATCAGATGTAGGACTAGGACAGCCCAACCTTTCAATTCAAGGTTTAGCATAATAATCAGTAAGAAGCCAGGTGTGGTGGCTCACGCCTGTAACCCCAGCACTTTGGGAGGCTGAAGCAAGAGGACTGCCTGAGTCTAGGGATTCAAGACTAGCCTGGGCGACTTGGCGAGACCCGGTCTCTACAATAAA
>NW_007151380.1:0-8547 GCF_000164805.1 Carlito syrichta | reverse complement strand
CTCCTGTGCTCTCAGCGAAGTGGGCAGCAGGCCCTGGTCCCCGTCACGAGCAAGAAGGCCGAAAATCGCCACCCGATCACTGGGAGTAAGCACAGCAAGGAAACGTAACGGGGCTGCCAGAGGGGCTAATCTGACGCTGTGGGTTCCAAACTTACGGTCAGACCGGACACACAGGCGTGTTCCTCCGTCACGCTCCCCTGCCAGGTTCAGGACAAAGGAGCCAGAGGGCAGGGCTTCAGGTGAAGTTTTCACCAGGTGATCTTGTAACAGTGGAGACAGGAGCAAGAGAGTTGTGGGCACGAAACGATTAGAAGAGAAGACGGAACATAAGCCAGGTAAGAAAGGGAAAACCAGCAACAATTAAAAAAAAAAACCACTGAGATCCAAGGATCCAAATGAGACAAAGCTATCTTGGAGGCAAACCCCTGAGGGAATGAGCTAGAAACATGAGAAGTAGTCGTCAGGGAGCAGATGCTTACAAATGAGACTAAGAGAGAATCGCCACTATTGATAATGACAAATCGAATGGCACGACTACAGATGAGAGTTTTAAGCCATGGTAGGAAACGATACTATCAGGAGAGAATGATCAAGAAAATAAAAGGCCACGTTCATGGGAAATGTCATCTTTTTGATACTGAAACCACAGAGAACTATGACAATGTTGGGAAAGGTGACAGTGAACCAGATGTCAAACTCTTCCAAAAATAAAGGTCTGCAGATGACCCTGACACAGATGGGAAGCAGGTGACCCTGTGTGGCAGCAACAGCATCGAAGCTGGAGCAGGGGTGGGGGGAGGGGGAGGGGAGGGGAGGCTAGGGAGCAGCGAGAGTCTGGCAACAGGAAGCAAGGAAGCTCCTCCTTCCCCTTGCCTCCAACCCAGGATCATCAGGGTCAAGAGAAAAGAGCTACCACGTAGAGAGCTGCAGAGCAGTGTACAGGGCCACGCCAGAGTGCAGAGCAAAGGTGAAGACATCTGCAGAAGCTGGAGATGTGAAAGTGAAGAGGGCTGTGCAGCAGGGCTTAGAAAGTTCCAGGAGGGTCCAGACAGGTCGGGGAGTGAGCAGAGTCTTGTGGGATGAGACCAGGTTGTGAGGGGAAGCCTGGGTCCTAGGCTTCTTGTGGTGACTGACGTAAGGAGAAATAAAGCGTCCTCACATGGAATGGTCCACTCAGGCTGGGAGAAAGGTAATAAATCCATTTTAAAAAGAAAACCACGTGCCAGTTCTCACTGCCCTCAGCTCCCATTCCAGGCTTCATAGCCCTGCCTGCAATGGGGGGACAGGTGTTGTGGACAGTCTCCCTCTGCCGGCTCGCACCCCACTAGGCTTTGTCAGGAGACAACAGGGGACATTTGTCACAGAGGGCAGAAGCTTCTATGCCTGACTGCCGCCTTCCTTCCTCTTTGTTCCTGCAGAGGCACTCGCCACTGCAGGCGGTTCCAGGAGAGCCTGTGCTGCGTTTCAGCACTCCGCTAGGGACAGCGCCCGGAGTTCTGCGAGAGCCCAGTAGGCATCCCAGCCTGCTTCCCAAAGACACTGGCATGGGCAGGCCCTGGGGCCCCAGCAGGCTTCCCAGTGAGGTCGATGGCCCCAGGGGGCTTCCCTTAACATTTTGCTGCCGCTCCAGGAAATGTCCCAGGGCGTTTCGCCAGTGTCACCTTGGACAGGTTCCTTTTCTGCAGCGCGACCGTGGTGCCACCCAGCGGCTCCCGCCACACTCTACCCAACACAGCCTGAATCTCATTAAGGATGGGGGTGTTGGGGGATCTTCAGAAAGGTGTTCCTTCTTTAGACGCTCTACCACAGCACAAGTACTGGCTGCTTCCTCCCTCTGCTATTCTTGTACTTTTTTTATGCTTTGTGATCACAGCCTTCTCACTTTATTGTTTATTTTGTATTTCTTTTTCTTTTTTTTTTTTTTAATGGAGATGAGGTCTCACACTGTTGCCCAGGCTGAACTTGAACTCCCAGGTTGAAGGGATAAATGATTCCATTTTGGCCTCAATGTAGCTGGGACAACAGGTGCACGCCATCATGCTCACCTCTTATTCTTGCATTCTTGAGAGTTCTCTTTACCACTTAAAAGTTAATTCCCTAAGAATAGTTAATAATTATTTATGTTAAATTTTTCCTGTTCAAATTACCATGTGGTTTCTGTCTCCTGCCTTGATGCTGACTTATTTATTTGAAGACTAATTTACAATAATCATTTTGAACTATTTAATGTTTTGAACAAAACAATCATTCCTACTATGAAGTTTCTCTCACAGCAGGGTGTACACATATGTATCTAAGCATGTGTGCACGTATATGTATATGCATATGTAATGCAAAACAAAACAGGTCCTACATGTCAACGCATGCAGCTACTGACATAAAGAAAATGCGAAATGCCTGCAGCTAACACTGTGCTTGGCATGTCACTTAAATGCTACAGGCCTTAATTTTCTCATCTGAAATATGACAGTAGGCTACCTGACCACATTCCTTCCAGCTCTATGAGTTTAAGTTATTTATTTGATTGTGAATTCTCAAATACAATGCAAAATATTCCTGGAATCCTAAACTTTTATCAAAGATGTCATAAGTTTTTACAGCTTTTATGCACAAAAATAAATGGCTCTGTTTCAGTTGTTCAAAAATGATTTCATTTACGATTTCACTTTCCTTCTTACTGCACCAGGTATTTTACTTAATGTATTCATGTAACGTTTCTTTAGGACTCTGTCAGGTTCCTTAGTTTTGGAAGACTAATGAAGCAGAACAGCAGTGTCCCTGAGGAACTTAAAAACAATCCTACAAATATCAAGATGAAATTGAGCTGCAGTAAGATAAGGTCCACCCGAAAACTGTTTCTAACAGTCTGTAGATGATCGTACCTGTTTCTGTTTCTGCAGTGGCTTCTTTTCGTGTAGTTTTTTATCTCCATACTTCTTATATGTCAAGGGTATACCGTATTTAGCAGCAGGCTTTGTAATTTTCTGAGCAGGCACAACAGAAGCCAAGCTTTGTCCTGAAGCTGGTCTTTTAGCTATAAGAAAAGATACAAAAGTTTTTTTCCAGTAGTTCTTTAAATCTTTAACTTCAAAATTTTTCAAGATAGCACTTTTTCATTTTCACAATCATTGCCAGCATTTAGAACTGTTCACCAAATATCTTATTCATTCCTTAGCATTTATCAATGACAACTATTTTACACTAAAAGCCACTTTTTGAAAAAAGCAAAAGGATGATGAAGTCTCATATGAAAAAAAGAATATCTCTAAAATTGACCATGGGTAATGGCTGCACATATTTGTGAATATATTTTTTAAAAATTGGGCTGAACGCAGTGGCTTAAGCCTGTAATCCTAGCACTTTGGGAGGCCGAGGTGAGGGGATTGCCTAAGCCCATGGGTTCAAGAACAGCCCTGGGCAACTTGGCAAGACCTCATCTCTACAAATAAATCAAAAAATTAGCCAGGTGTGGTGGCAGGCACCTATAGTTCCAGCTACTTGGAAGGCTGAGGCAGAAGGAATGCCTGAGCCCAGCAGAGGTGGCCATGAGTGTGCCACTACACTCCAGCCTGGGCAATGGAGTAAGACTCCCTCAAAAAAAAAAAAATGAATTGTAGACTAAATCGGTAAATTGTACAGGATGTGAATTATGTATCAACAAAACTGTTAAAAATAAATTTCTAAAAATTCGCATTTTAGAAATCACTCTCGAAATCAAGAGCAACGGCTAAACATTAATGGCATCACTATCAGCAGTTTTTCCCCTTCACAGAATGTTTGAAGGATAGCTACCCCTACAGATTTGCTGAAGAACACCTTGAAACAGTCGTCACAACTAAGGGCTCCATAATGAGGCAGGATAGCTAGCACAAGTCAGACATAGACAAATTTCCCATAGGCAGGTTTTAGGAAGCATTCAGACATTCTAAAAATTACATTTTACTGCAGGCCAAGCTGCAGCCTATCCCACCCCCTGGCAAATCAAAAGAAAACTCCATCAGATGTAGGACTAGGACAGCCCAACCTTTCAATTCAAGGTTTAGCATAATAATCAGTAAGAAGCCAGGTGTGGTGGCTCACGCCTGTAACCCCAGCACTTTGGGAGGCTGAAGCAAGAGGACTGCCTGAGTCTAGGGATTCAAGACTAGCCTGGGCGACTTGGCGAGACCCGGTCTCTACAATAAATCAAAAGATTAGCCGGGTGTGGTGGCACATGCCTGTAGTTCCAGCTACTTGGAAGGCTGAGGCGGAAGGATCATCTGAGCCCAGCAGGTCGAGCTGCGGTGGTCATGAGTGTGCCACTGCACTCCAGCCTGGGCAACAGAGTGAGACTCTGACTCAAAAAAAAAAAATAGTAATAATCACTAAAAAACTTTCAGGTTCCCTGTCCAAGGCGGAAGGTCAAAGACCACCCCTTAACCAACGAAAGCCATAGAAATTACAATAAGACCATCTTTTAGCTAAGGAACTTGTGGATTGGAAACATCCCGTGGGTTTCCTACAAAAGATAATGTGATCAGAAAAAGACTACCCCTCCTTGTCTGTTCTCATCAGGAGCCCAGAGATGTCGATCTCCAGAATGACAATAGCCTAAGCTCCACCCTCTTTAGCATATTAATCATTTGAAGATATGTTAGGTCTACTGTAAAGAGTAAAAGATGCAGTTTCTTTCGCCTATGCCGCCAGCTCTGTTATGTCTCCCTTTCTTTGCTCCCTTCTTTCTCTAATAAACACTGTCTGAAAACTTTGCAAGCTGCTCCAAAATTCCTTTTAGAAATGAGCCAGAGAATCCACGGGTTTTGCGCCACATCCCACTCGACATCAATACGACGGGCACCTTTACATACTGCTGGTGGAAATATGACTGGGCAAACTTTCTGGAGGGCAATTGACATTAGGGATGTAATTTATTAAATGATTTTAAAGAAATAGGTGGAAAAACACAAAAATGTATGCACAAGGATAAACCCTGCAACATTATGTATTTAGCCTTTATTGAAACCTAGCTAAGTTCAGTCTTAGAACAATGAAAAGTTCAAGAGAAAACATCCCAAAGGAATTAAAAGAAAAAATTTTACTACTGATTCACATCTCTGAGGGATATTGAGGGAAGTCAGAGTATTAGTCTACACAAACCCTCTTTTCTCTCCTATTTTCCACATCTGTCAAGGTTCCCTTTACTCAAACACCCCAAAGCCCGAGTAGCAAGAAGCCTTTCTTCTTCCTCTCCCAGCCTGCTTCCTCACTCAGGATTGTATCAAGTACTAAATCAACTGAAACTTTCCAATAAGTATTCTTCCTTCTTAGGACGGGATAGGAGGGGAAAAAAATTAATAGTTCACAATGAAATACTACCATTAAGCTCAGTTCTTCAAAGAAAACTTAAGAGCATCAGAAAATGTTCATCAGATAATAGTATGAATTAAAAGAAACAAAACTTTGAGACAGCAGACAGGCTTCCTTTGCTGCTGTATTGCCCGTTGTTCCACTGCAACATATCTTGTCTTTGATAAATCTGCCTTTCTTAACTCAAAAAAAAATAAAATAAAATAAAACTTTGTTTGTAGCCGGGCTCGGTGACTCAGCCTGTAATCCCGTGCCTTTGGGAGGCTGAGGTGAGTGAACTGCCTGAGCCCGCGGGTTCGAGACCCGCCTGGGCAGCAAGACCTCATCTCTACAATAAAATCAAAAAATCAGCCGGGTGTGGTAGCGTGCATCTGTAGTTCCGGCTACTTGGAAGGCCGAGCGGAAGGATCGGTGGAGCCCAGCAGGTCGAGGCTGTGGTGGCCGGGAGCGGCCACTGCACTCCAGTGTGGGCGATAGAGAGACTCCAACTCAAAAAAAAAAAAAAAAAACTTAGTTTACAACACAACCCTAATTTTCAGTGATTATGTGTTACGTCATCACAGAAAAATATATAACGGGTGTTAAAAATAAAGAATTTTTTATGTTTAAAAAAGTTTATAATGAATGCACATTTTTCATACAACTTAGTAAACGCTTTTAAAAATAAAAACATATTAGCCATTTGGTTGGCATCTCAGACATTCAGAAGTATTTTTTGTTGATAATATGGTCTACTAGGGATTCGAGACTAGCCTAGGATAAGGTTTTCCAAACATACTCCAAATGCCTCTTGACCCAGGAACTAGCAAGTGTGAGGCAAAAAATTCCCTTTGAGTGTTCGACTGAATGACCAAATTAGAGCATACATACAGAAAGTCACGACATTGTAACTTAGCTAAATGTGGTCATGTAACCCAAGAAATACTGAGTAGACCAGAAAAGGGGCTAGAGGCACAAGAAGACAAAAATGAAGATGACTGAGACAGAGATATGAATAGCTCCCACCCACTTTCCAGAGAAGAGGGAGAATTATCTATCTGACTTTTGAGCATTTTTCAAGCTCAGTGACAAGGCTGTCTAGAGCAGGAAGTTTAATGTTAAGGGGCTGGAGGCCACTGCGTATTTACTGGCCCATCAGTAACACCACTGCTATTTTTAAAATGTCCCATGATATTAGACACCTCGTGTGTCCAACTCCTTTTATAATGAATAGCTTTCTAATTCCCACGGAGGTTTATCCCTGTGGAAAGAATGTGCTACCACTGAATGTTTCCGGCTTTTGTGACAAAGAGCCTTTCGGCTAAGATTTGACTTCTCAAGCAGCTTGACTGCCTGGAGGGATTCTGTTGCTCCTGCTGTGAGCTGTGTATAGAGAGAGTTGACTTCTCTGGACTGACAGTATCTGCACAAGGACAGGACGAGGCCAAGGAGTTTCACGAAGGGCTAAGTGCAGCCAGCCTTCTGAGAACGCACTGCCACACCACTTCCAGCTTGGGTAAACTCACTTTGAAGATGGTATTTATTTTTAGTAATTTATCCAAACTCAAAAGGAGTGGAACACACAAAGCACTATGCTTGAGAAGCAATACACTCTTCACGTATGAAATAACTTTCACTGGCTTCATGAATCCCTTCTGAAATCATTCTATGCAGAAAAAAATAATTTCCCTCACACAGATACACGTCTACACGTACACACCGTATATAACCATGTCTACATGCCAAAAATATTCTAATGCCACTGGTCACATTATTTAGAAGGAAACCATTCCTTAATAGAGTGCTTGACACCATTACTTACTTTAAAAATTTTAGAATGTAAAGTATTTCTCAAAGAAAAATATCTTACATAAAGATTTACACCTAAATTGGACATTTTATAATTCTTTAACAGTGTTCTCAAAAATCAGCTAAGCATTTGATAAAGATAAAAGATTTCAAGCCATTTAGATAAGATAGACAAAAAACTTTGTTATTAATTTATCAGAAAATATTGTATATTGCCATGTAACATAAGTAATTCTAAGGTGCATTTCCTCTGTATTAAATTTATCCTACAATTGTCCCACTTTATTATATCTGCACATATTTCTAATAAAATTAGTCTTAATTATTGCAACCAGATGAAAGGTTCCATATTAGATTTCATTTACCTGGCACAGGCTGAGCTCCCACCTTTGAAAATGTTTTTAAACAAAATTCTTCTGCAATAAGCTTAGATTGAAAGAGAAAAAAAAAGTTAAAAAAGACATTAGATTTCCAAAATAAAAAACCTACTCATTAATCAGAATACATTTTTCCCTTTTCAGCCAAAATTATGCTGCAAACAATTGTACTGATTAAAACCAAGTAAACCACTCAACAAATTTCTCATGCTAACTGCCTCCCAATCTCACCAATTTACTTTCATTCCTTATCCAGACAGGCTGTCTTCTCAGATTAGTCTAATGTACCATATGGGCCCCCACACACTCCCTGCCGGTTCATAACTCAGCACCTTAACACAATTCTCTCGCTGGAATAAGCTCTACGTCTATGTGCATTCACAGCTCTCATTTACTTCAAAACTACTGAAGAATCACGTCATTATCAAAAGATGCTTTCTCACAAAATAACCTCTCAGTTATTTTGACTTGGCGTCCTCTCAGTATCTCCAATGAGTTTCCACTTAAAACTGGAAACATGTCATTGGATAAATATCTGAATATTCTTACACAATTTAACAAGTGTCTCTTTTTAATATTACTATAAACCCTCCATTAACTTGTTCCTCAGCATTTATGAAATCATTTTGAAAGGCAAAACTTATTTACATTTACTGCAAGTAATTTTATCTCCTTACTCCATTTTTTTCCTTCTTTAAGTGCACAACTATGACACCAACAAAGAGTTAACTCAGTTTAAGCTTTCTTTTTTCTTACTGGCTGGGGAAGGAAAAGGCAAGTGAATTTTCTTTCTTTTCAAGAGAACTGAGGCCTGGTGAGAAAGTACTCCCACAGTCACAGTGGTCCAGACACTCCATGGACTAAAATGGTCATCTCTCCCACTAAGGAGAACAGCAGCTCTCAGGTCTCCTTCCCGCAATATAAGCATCACCTGACCTTGTTAGAAATGCAAGGTGTCAGCTGCCCAGGGCTCTGAAACAGATTGTGGTGATGGGAGCCAGTGATGCACTCAGTGACTGTGATGTGTGCTAAAGTG
>NW_007151379.1:0-2681 GCF_000164805.1 Carlito syrichta | reverse complement strand
AACATACTCCAAATGCCTCTTGACCCAGGAACTAGCAAGTGTGAGGCAAAAAATTCCCTTTGAGTGTTCGACTGAATGACCAAATTAGAGCATACATACAGAAAGTCACGACATTGTAACTTAGCTAAATGTGGTCATGTAACCCAAGAAATACTGAGTAGACCAGAAAAGGGGCTAGAGGCACAAGAAGACAAAAATGAAGATGACTGAGACAGAGATATGAATAGCTCCCACCCACTTTCCAGAGAAGAGGGAGAATTATCTATCTGACTTTTGAGCATTTTTCAAGCTCAGTGACAAGGCTGTCTAGAGCAGGAAGTTTAATGTTAAGGGGCTGGAGGCCACTGCGTATTTACTGGCCCATCAGTAACACCACTGCTATTTTTAAAATGTCCCATGATATTAGACACCTCGTGTGTCCAACTCCTTTTATAATGAATAGCTTTCTAATTCCCACGGAGGTTTATCCCTGTGGAAAGAATGTGCTACCACTGAATGTTTCCGGCTTTTGTGACAAAGAGCCTTTCGGCTAAGATTTGACTTCTCAAGCAGCTTGACTGCCTGGAGGGATTCTGTTGCTCCTGCTGTGAGCTGTGTATAGAGAGAGTTGACTTCTCTGGACTGACAGTATCTGCACAAGGACAGGACGAGGCCAAGGAGTTTCACGAAGGGCTAAGTGCAGCCAGCCTTCTGAGAACGCACTGCCACACCACTTCCAGCTTGGGTAAACTCACTTTGAAGATGGTATTTATTTTTAGTAATTTATCCAAACTCAAAAGGAGTGGAACACACAAAGCACTATGCTTGAGAAGCAATACACTCTTCACGTATGAAATAACTTTCACTGGCTTCATGAATCCCTTCTGAAATCATTCTATGCAGAAAAAAATAATTTCCCTCACACAGATACACGTCTACACGTACACACCGTATATAACCATGTCTACATGCCAAAAATATTCTAATGCCACTGGTCACATTATTTAGAAGGAAACCATTCCTTAATAGAGTGCTTGACACCATTACTTACTTTAAAAATTTTAGAATGTAAAGTATTTCTCAAAGAAAAATATCTTACATAAAGATTTACACCTAAATTGGACATTTTATAATTCTTTAACAGTGTTCTCAAAAATCAGCTAAGCATTTGATAAAGATAAAAGATTTCAAGCCATTTAGATAAGATAGACAAAAAACTTTGTTATTAATTTATCAGAAAATATTGTATATTGCCATGTAACATAAGTAATTCTAAGGTGCATTTCCTCTGTATTAAATTTATCCTACAATTGTCCCACTTTATTATATCTGCACATATTTCTAATAAAATTACTCTTAATTATTGCAACCAGATGAAAGGCTCCATATTAGATTTCATTTACCTGGCACAGGCTGAGCTCCCACCTTTGAAAATGTTTTTAAACAAAATTCTTCTGCAATAAGCTTAGATTGAAAGAGAAAAAAAAAGTTTAAAAAGACATTAAATTTCCAAAATAAAAAACCTACTCATTAATCAGAATACATTTTTCCCTTTTCAGCCAAAATTATGCTGCAAACAATTGTACTGATTAAAACCAAGTAAAGCACTCAACAAATTCCTCATGCTAACTGCCTCCCAATCTCACCAATTTACTTTCATTCCTTATCCAGACAGGCTGTCTTCTCAGATTAGTCTCATGTACCATGTGGGCCCCCACACACTCCCTGCCGGTTCATAACTCAGCACCTTAACACAATTTTCTCGCTGGAATAAGCTCTACGTCTATGTGCATTCACAGCTCTCATTTACTTCAAAACTACTGAAGAATCACGTCATTATCAAAAGAAGCTCTCTCAGAATAACCTCTCAGCTATTTTGACTTGGCGTCCTCTCAGTATCTCCAATGAGTTTGCACTTATAACTGGAAACATGTTATTGGATAAATATCTGAATATTCTTACAAAACTTAACAAGTATCTCTTTTTAATATTACTATAAACCCTCCATTAACTTGTTCCTCAGCATTTATGAAATCATTTTGAAAGGCAAAACTTATTTACATTTACTGCAAGTAATTTTATCTCCTTACTCCATTTTTTTCCTTCTTTAAGTGCACAACTATGACACCAACAAAGAGTTAACTCAGTTTAAGCTTTCTTTTTTCTTACTGGCTGGGGAAGGAAAAGGCAAGTGAATTTTCTTTCTTTTCAAGAGAACTGAGGCCTGGTGAGAAAGTACTCCCACGGTTTACAGTGGTCCAAACACTCCATGGACTAAAATGGTCGTCCCTCCCACTAAGGAGCAGAGAGCAGCAGCTCTCAGGGTCTCCTTCCCGCAATATAAGCATCACCTGGACCTTGTTAGAAAAGCAAGGTGTCAGGCTGCCCAGAGTTCCTGAAACAAGATTGTGGTGATGGGAGCCAGTGATGCGCTCAGCTCAGGTGACTCTGACGTGTGCTAAAGTGTGAGAACCAGGACAATCAAGGGTCAGTGTAAGGAAAGTTTGGCTCACGGGGAGCTCAGAGCAACTAAGTGAATATGCTTTCTCCCCTGAACACAAGCATGTTTTTCTTTTTTTCTCAAAAGAAAACAGGTGGTTTATGATCTCCAGCTTGCCCCAGCATGAAGACTCTCTTCCACTATTTGAACATGAGTCGTTCTCGCCCTGTGTTGATTCTCATGCGAGCTGAGGGGGCACAGA
>NW_007151378.1:0-10079 GCF_000164805.1 Carlito syrichta | reverse complement strand
ATTTTATCTCCTTACTCCATTTTTTTCCTTCTTTAAGTGCACAACTATGACACCAACAAAGAGTTAACTCAGTTTAAGCTTTCTTTTTTCTTACTGGCTGGGGAAGGAAAAGGCAAGTGAATTTTCTTTCTTTTCAAGAGAACTGAGGCCTGGTGAGAAAGTACTCCCACGGTTTACAGTGGTCCAAACACTCCATGGACTAAAATGGTCGTCCCTCCCACTAAGGAGCAGAGAGCAGCAGCTCTCAGGGTCTCCTTCCCGCAATATAAGCATCACCTGGACCTTGTTAGAAAAGCAAGGTGTCAGGCTGCCCAGAGTTCCTGAAACAAGATTGTGGTGATGGGAGCCAGTGATGCGCTCAGCTCAGGTGACTCTGACGTGTGCTAAAGTGTGAGAACCAGGACAATCAAGGGTCAGTGTAAGGAAAGTTTGGCTCACGGGGAGCTCAGAGCAACTAAGTGAATATGCTTTCTCCCCTGAACACAAGCATGTTTTTCTTTTTTTCTCAAAAGAAAACAGGTGGTTTATGATCTCCAGCTTGCCCCAGCATGAAGACTCTCTTCCACTATTTGAACATGAGTCGTTCTCGCCTGTGTTGATTCTCATGCGAGCTGAGAGGGGGCACAGAGAATGAAAATCCTGAAAATCCTGTGTTGTGCCACTGTCCATAAGTAGCTATTTGAATTAGCATTAAAAATAAATAATATATTTCATGTCTCTGGTTAGAAAAATGCCCCCAAAAATTAAATAAATAAATAAATAATATATACATATATACATATTAAATTTTATGTACATAAATATATATAATACACATATAAAGCTCTTCAGTCACACCAACCACGTTCCAAGAGCTCACCAACCACAGGTGGTTAGTGACTACCATACCGGACAATGTAGATAAAGAACATTTTCATGATCACAGATGTTCTACTAAACAGCACTGGTACTCCTAGTGAATTAGAACTCCTCCATGCTTTGCCAAGCCACATCCAGGAATAAGGTACCAAGGTGGGCAAAACTGAAAACTAGGCCCTATCAACCTTGGCTGACAGCATCAAAAGAATTTAGACACTAAAAACAGACCATTCCATTATAGTGATAACAGAAATAATAGCTCATATGCTGCAGTAGAGTGCAAACATTGTTTCGAAGTTACAGCTTTAAAAAATGTATCATAAACCTTCTCAGGTTTAGTAGAAAATAAATCTGAAAAACAAAAGATAGAGGTTTTCATGTAGAATGAAATCTAAATGTTGTCTAAATAGTAACAAGAAGAGTCCGTGTATATACCAAACATGTAATGCCAAATATTCCATTTGTCAATAACCACAACCTGCCCTTTCTCTTTCCATGTTATAAGTTGTGCATATTCAGGCTTGAATATTTCTTCTCTCATTGCTAGCTAATCAAATTCCAGAACTCCGGCCTTTAGACTGCATGTCCTGACTCCTGGTAAGGGGGAAAGAAAGCTCAGCGAGACTGAATGAAGTCACTGTTTCTTCTCTAGTATCTGCCAAAAAAACAGCAGCACACTGTATCATAAAACTGTCTTCGAAAATGTTATTCACAACAAAGGAGTCGTGTTAAGACACCCACATTTCAGGGCTTGTTGCCATGTCCTATACAAGTACCCTTCAACTTCCAAATTTTAACTGGCTTAAGTGCTTACTCATATCATTCTCCTGACACCAATCATTAAATCTAAATTTCTGCTTTCTGAAGAGTATCTGTGCACATACATGTTCTGTTAAGACAAAAGGACATATGACACTTCCTTCTCCTCGTATGAGCATAAAAAGCAATAAAAGTATTATTTTACTAAATATCTTATTTACAGAAGAGTTTAATAATGGTTATTTAAATTAACAAAGGCCACACTAAACAAGAAAAGTAAAATAATTCCAAGTTCAGGTAGTCACATTTTTATAAATAACTTATGCCAACCAATTTGATATAGATTGCTTTATAAATATAGTCAAACTAAAATTCAACTGAACTAGTAAATATTTATTGGGCACCTATATGTGTGCAATAGAGAAAAATCATGAGTCAACCATCTAGTACACACATAAACAAATGGCTTCCTGTCATTTCCTGTCAAACAGAACATAATTACAATCATATAAGTTATGTTGACACTGACACATTTATGCCAGTAAGAAACCCACACGGGGATCCCTCTAATATTATCAAACGTTTTGGGCCCTAAGTGCCAAACACGAAGTGCTTTGTGTGCATCATCACTTCTAATTCTCACTACAACCGACCACGAGAGAAACATTTCCAACCCCACTGCTCACGGTGGGGGGGGGGGGTCCCAGAAAGGTTTCATGATCTTACAGTCAGAAACTCAGAGAACAGAGGACTAATGCACAATTGGAAAGCAAATTGGAAGAAAAGGAGTCCCCTAAGAATGGAAAGGAAGTGATGCAGTTGCAGCTGCAGAAAGGCACCCTTTCCCAATCCCACCCCCCTAGGGTTCTGTCGCGCCTTTGTCGACACTGGAGGCCACGTCCTAGCTCAGCAGCTCAACTCTACTGTTTGACGTTAAAGGAAAAAACATACCTGAGGTGAGAGAAACTTTTCAATGCGTTTGGCTATAAAGCTTTCTCCAATATGGAGTTGACAGATGGTCTGTCCCTAGGATTTCTTTTAAATAACTGAGAGAGCAAACGGCGGAGATCATAGGAATAATGCAAAGACAAAGGTGGAAAACATCCAGATATGATCTTCAGTACCAGGTTTTTCAAACTGCCAGCTTCAAACTAAAATCCAGAAAATATAGATCAACATATGTGAAACATACATAAACTGAAACTGAGAATATCAACAACAGGAAATAGTATTTTCCTTCCAATACAGAATAGAAATATAATCCTTTTCCAAAAAATGTAGACTATGTTCCCAACAGCAAAAGTTTAGTTACCTATAAACGTATTTTCAAGGATAATATCAGCCCTCAAAAACTGAAATGTTATAACTTGCTATGCGTAATTTTTTATTTAAAATACTCAAAGATGGAATATATGTATTAGACAGTTTATAAACAATTACAATAATCAAGATAGTAAAACATTATGCCTAAGAGGCAGCAAAATTTGAGACAAAGAATGACAAGGGCCAGGGAAATCACCTGGTGGTCTTCACTCAAGATCTGGCTCCCTGTGCCTCCGTTACAATGGCTAGAGTAAGAAGTTAACTACAGAACTAAAAGTATTTCGGGGAAGTATAATAAATAAGACTACTAATTACCTTCCTTTTAGACAAACTTACTACTATTAGTGTGTGTGTGTGTGTGTGTGTGTGTGTGTGTGTGTGTGTGTGTGTGTGTGTGATGCTCCTAAAAGCTATAGAATCAGCATGTGGAAAATATTCCAAGGAGAGTACAAGTTCTAATAGGAATACATATTTTAGGATTAAGTACAATGTAAACTCTAACTGAAGTAAAAACAAAACAGAGGCAGGGCAGTTTAAAATCTAAAGAGGCCAAGCATAGTGGCTCATGCCTGTAATCCCAACACTTTGGGAGGCAGAGGCGAGAGGATTGCCTGAACCCACAGGTTCAAAACCAGCCTGGGCAACATGGCGAGACCTCATCTCTACAATGAATCAAAAAATTAACTAGGAATGGTGGTGCATACTTGTAATTCCAGCTACTTGGAAGGCTGAAGTGGAAGGATTACCTGATCCCAGCAAGTGGAGGCTACAGAGGCCATGAGCGTGCCACTGCACTCCAGCTTGGGTGGTAGAGTGAGATTCCAACTCAAAAAAAAAAACTAAAACTAAAGAGTTCGTTTCAAAAGAAGTTAATATTAAGTTTTTTATATCTCTGCTAAAATAGTATAGAGCAGTTTTACAATTCAATCTCTTCTTAGTATGCTCATCAAGAAAATAAAATACACTATAAATTACGCACCAGTGATTAAAAGAGTTCTATTAAACATTGAGTTTTCCTAAATGGCATATAACTTCTAAAAACTGAAGCAGATTCAACCTTACAGGAATGTCTGT
The DNA here is from genome assembly GCF_000164805.1 of Carlito syrichta. Classification (NCBI taxonomy): domain Eukaryota; kingdom Metazoa; phylum Chordata; class Mammalia; order Primates; family Tarsiidae; genus Carlito; species Carlito syrichta. Next base: position 6,065 of record NW_007151378.1, on the reverse strand, counting down.
ACACCTAAATAGGAATCCTAAATGCAGAAAAGATAAGGTTCTCTATTCCCTTATTCCAAAGAACTTACATTGATCTCTTAATTGACACATTCTTTATTTTTTTTTAAAAAAAGGTCGGTTTCCTACGTTTTCTTCTACGATTCTTATAGTTTGAGGTTTTACATTTAGGCCTTTCATCCATTTAGAGTTGATTTTTGCGTATGGGAATAGGTAGGGGTCCTGTTTCAGTCTCCTGCATGTGGTTAGGCAGTTTTCACAGCACCATTTACAGAATAGGTTCTCCTCTCCACAATGGTTGTTGGTGGAGGCTTTGTCAAAGATAAGTTGGTTGAGAAATTGAGGTTTTGCTTCCAGAAACTCTATCCTGTTTCATTGGTCTATATGACTGTTCTTGCACCAATACCAGGCTGTTTTGATTATTGTGGCTTTATAGTAGAGTTTGAAGTCTGGAAATGTGATACTTCCCTCTTTGTTTATTTTGCTAAAGATTATTATGGCCATTTGTGGTCTTTTTATGTTTCCACATGAATTTCTGTATTGTTGTTTCCAGGTCTGAGAAAAAAGATTTTGGTAATTTAATGGATATTGTGTTAAATCTGTAGATTGCCTTTGGTAGAATGGACATCTTAACAATGTTAATTCTTCCAATCCATGAGCATGGAATATTTTTCCATTTCTTTGTGTCTTCTTTGGTTTCTTTGAGCAGGGTTTTGTAGTTTTCATTGTAAAGGTAGGAAACACCCTTAGGGAAATTGGAATAAGCAACAAATGCCTGATCAATTCTCCAAAAGTGCATGCCATAAAAGGTTAGATAGACAAATGGGACCTCATCACACTTAAAAGTTTCTGCAAAGCAAAAGAAACCATCAAGAGAGCAGAGAGAAAGCACACAGAATGGAAAAAAATATTTGCCAACTGTAAATCTGACAAAGGCCTAACATCCAGGGTCTAAAAGAACTCAAATGTGTCAAAAGGAAAAAAAATCAAACAAAAATGGGCAAAAGATATGAACAGACACTTCTCAGAAGAAGACATACCAACACCCAACAGATACATAAAAAAATGCTCAACCTCACAAATCATCAAAGAAATGCAAATTAAAACCACACTGGGCCACGCTCAGAGGCTCAGCACTTTGGGAGGCTGAGGCAAGTGGATTGCCTGAGCCTGCGAGTTCACAACCAGCCCAGGCAACTTGGCAAGACCTCGTCTCTATAATAAACAAATGAATAAATAAATAAATTAGCCAGACGTGGTAGCACGGGCTGATAGTTCAGTCAGGATGGCCCTCATCAGTAACTCATGAAACAACAGATGTGGGGAAAAGAGAGCTCTTCTACTCTGTTGGTAGGGGTGTGAACTAATACAACCTCTGTGGAAAACACTGTGGTGATTTCTAAAAGCTCTAAAAATCAACTTTCCAAATGACCCAGCAATCCCCCTTCTGGGAATATACCCGGAGGAACTCAAATCACGCGGTAAAAAAAGATACCTGCACACCCATGTTTATTGCACCATTATTCACAATGGCAAAAACATGGAATCTATTGTGCTGCCTACTGAAAGTGGACTGGATAAAGAAAATGTGGTACATTTACACGATGGAATATTATGCAGCCATAAAAAAATTATAAGCTTCACAGCAACTCGGATGGAATTAGAGACTATAATACTCAGTGATTTATCACAGAAACAAAGATCTGAGTACCACATGTACTCACTCATAAGCGGACCCTGAACATTTGTCATCATACTATAAGCAAGGGATTGGCAGTACTGGGACACTGCCGAGGGGTGGGGGTGGGGGGCACCTTACATCAGTTAGGGTCTGCAAACTTAACCTGTACAATGACCGCCTATGTACCTAACCCTGAACCGTACTCCACATCTTTAAAATAAAAAAAAAAAAACAGGGGGGGAAGGTTGGTAAATTGATTTCACGTGCCTCTAAACAAATGTTATTTAAGAGGAACCAATTCCAATATACAGAAGCAATGATGGCAGACAACGTAGACAAAAAGATTTAAAAAACCAAAACACCGATTTAAACCTAATGTAACTGTGTCACAGAAAACGGCACACTCCTTCAAATACAGATCTGATTACTCCCACTATTCATCACTTTGGCAGCCTGTGCTTCTTCAAAGAAAAGTAAAATCTAAGACAGTACAGCAAAAGAGTATGCAACCATTAAGAATGATGAGGAAACATACTCCCCAGATAACACCAAGCAATAAAAACAGGCTATAAAACTGCTCATACAGTATAATCAATGTGGGGAGGGAAAAAACAAAATTCATTTTACAAACTGGTCTACAATAAATCCTGGGGGAAACAACAAAACAGTACAGGCAGCAATACTGGCTAAAAGAATCACTTGTGATATGTATTTACTTTGTATTTTTATGTATCACCCGAAGATTTGTGTACTGAAAATACATTAGTATTTAATCAGTAGGGGAAGTATGTTAGCCACATTCCACTCCAAAACCCTTCTTTAAGATTAAATCTACTTAGGATGAGACTCTCCCTCTTTGGTGTGTTACATATTATTTCAAAAAAGTCTCAAAAGTAAAAATTTTAAATATTCTGAATTAGTGAATATTTAAATTGATAAAATTCATTAATGAGAATGTTGACCAAAGTTCTTTAAATAACTTCACTTCTACTTGAGAATTTGCTAAAATGAAACTGGTAAAATTTGTTGAGCTAAAACATCAAATTCATAGTAAATTTAACATAAAGAAGAGAGCAAAATTTTTTCCCTATCAGAAACAATTTTCTGGGCCCAGTGTGGTGGCTTACGCCTGTAATCCTAGCACTTTGGGAGACTGAGGCAGGAGGATTGCTTGAGTCCAGGAGTTCGACACCAGCCTGGACAACATGGCAAGGCACCATCTCTACAAAAAGTCCAAAAGTTAGCGAGGCATGGTGGCATGCACCTATAGTCCCAGATACTCAGAAGGCTGATGCAAAAAGATCACCTGAGCCAGGATGTTGAGGCTGTGGTGAAGCGTGATCATGCCACTGCACTCCAGCCTGGGAGACAGAGAGACCTTCATTCAAAAGAAACAATTTTTTTTTTAAAGTATGAAATATATTAGCATATAACAATAGATATATTACATGTGCATGTATGATAATAAAAATAAATGTATACTTCAGAAGAGATGAGAGATTTAAAAACTGACTTACAGAGGAATTTCTGGTATAAGAAAGTTATGAGAAAGATAATTCAATTTTAAAAAATAATGGAAATGTTATAGTCACTTTTGATACAACTTTAAAAACACTTCAGAAACTTCTACTTACTGCATGTTTTAGTGTACACATCTCGTACAGGACACATCTCAGAGCCCAAATGTCACTAGAGAAGGTAAAAATGAGAAAGTTCCTGTATCAGAATGTACCTTAAAATTTTTTTATTTAAGGGAAACAAACAGCATGACAATGTTTTAGAAAACTATGTGCTTCAGGAAACACTGCCTTTAAAACTAAAAATTTCAACCGTTAACCAAATGACAAAATCAGCTGCTCCAGATACGAAAATTAATGGTTGCCCAAGCAACCACTTTAAAGTTTAATTCAAGAAATTTAAAGGCCAGGCGCAGTTGCTCATGCTTGTAATTCCAGCATTTTGGGAGGTGGAGGAGAGAGGATTGCCTGAACCCAGAGGTTCGAGACCAGCCTAGGCAACTTGGTGAGACTTCATTTCTATAACAAATTTGTTTAAAAAAATTAGCCAGATATGGTGGCACATGCCTGTAGTTCCAGCTACTTGGAAGGCTGAAGCGGAAGGATCACCTGAGTTCAGTAGGTAGAGGCTGCAGTGGCCTTGAGTATGCCATTGCACTCCAGCCTGGGTGGCAGACTGAGACTCTAACTCAAACAAAAAAGAAAGAAAGAACTTTAATACTTAAATGAACAATATCAAAAATTTTCATGTACATTTTACTTCATAAAAGTCAAACTGCTTTTTTCAATTATTTGCAAAATATTATGATTTTTTAAAGAATTATAAAAACAAAATGCTATGTTAATGAACATGACAAAAATATCAATTTACTAAAATTAAATCTGAAAGAAACCTGTAACAGCCAACCGATCAATGTTTGTTGGCTGGGAGTTTCCAGTTGGAAAGAGGTAGATTCGTAGGGTGGGTAGATTGAACAGCAGGCCTTTTCCCACCCACGTGAACAGACCGTGAGCCACAGCACTGTCAGTGCTCAGGCGCGTGGGCATGGGGCCACATGCCTGTGCGAATACTGGTTGCACCTCTTACTAGACTGAGGGATTGTTTGGTTTTGGTTTTTTTTTGAGTTGGAGTCTCACTCTGTCACCCAGACTGGAGTGCAGTGGCCGCTACCGGCCACCACAGCCTTGACCTACTGGGCTCTGGCGATCCTCCCGCTTCAGCCTTCCAAGTACCTGAAACTATAGGCGCGCACCACCACGCCCGGCTAATTTTTTTGATTTACTGTAGAGATGAGGTCTCGCCAAGTTGGCCAGGCGGGTCTTGAACCCGCGGGCTCAGGCAATTTACTCACCTCGGCCTCCCAAAGCACGGGGTTACAGGCTGAGCCACCGAGCCCGGTGACTGAGGGATTTCAAAGAAGTTACTGAATCCCTCTGCATTTGCTTTCTTTATAAGAAAAGGAGGAATGGAGTCAGGTGAGGTGGCTCATGCCTTTAATCCCAGCACTTTGGAAGGCTGAAGAGAGAAGACTGCCTGAGCTCAGGGGTTCAAGACCAACCTGAGCAGCACAGCGAGACCTCATCTCTACAATAAATAAAAAAAATTAGCTGGGCATGGTGGCGCACACTTGTGGTTCCAGCTACTTGGAAGGCTGAGGCAGAAGGATCACCTGAGCCCAGCAGGTCGAGGTTGCGGTGGCCATGAGCATGCCACTGCACTCCAGCCTGGGTGAAAGAGTGAGACTCTGACTCAAAAGAAAAGAAAAGGAGGAGTAAGTAATACCTACATCTCCCAAAATTATTATGAAGACTAACAGTTAATACACAGAATTCAAAATATTGCTTGGCATATAGGAAGTGTTCAGTAAATGTTAACATTAATTCAATAGAAAGTGACTATTTCAAAGAGAAAGACCAAAGAAAGCACTCTACTTTCAATTGTAACTTAAATAATAAAGTGATTCTATAGTTCCTTCAGCAAGATAGTCAAATAACCTTTTTATAATTCCTTTCATCATATATTAACAAATTATTTTTATATATACGTATGTTTACATATGTGAACTAATAATGATTTTTAGAATAATATTCTGAAGGTTAATAAACATTACAAAAGGATTCAAATGAAGACATCATAACATACCTTTTATTATTGTACGGTTTGTTTTCGCAGATTTCAGGTGACAAGTAGTATGGGGTCCATATGCAAGTTCGAGCCAGCTCTATAGTACTAGAACAAAAGCAAACAATATTGGAGAACTCAAGCCACAGTCATGGACCACATTAGCATTTTGGCAAACAACTGACCGCATATACGAACAGCAGTGGTCCCACAGATCAAAATGCAGCTGAAAATTTCCTATCGCCTAGCAACATCATGGCCATCATAACACTGTAGAGCAATTACTGTATTTCTCTATAAATCTAGTGGAGCCTAAAGCAAGTGCCCTATACAGGCATACCATTTTTTGCCTCTTGCATTGTGCCTTTTCCAGGTATAGATATGTTTAGATACACAAATACTGCCTACTATGTTACAGTTGTCTACAGCACTCAGTGTAGAACATGCTGTACAGGTTTGGAGCCCAGGATACAGCCTATAGTCTACGTGTGTATTAGGCTATGACATTCAGGTTTGGGTAAGTACACTCTGCGATGTTCACCTAACAATGTATTTCTAAGGATGTATTCCCATCATTAAATGACACACGAATGTTCTTAAGGATACCATAAATTACCACATACACATCAAGGGCAAAAGTTTCACTGAAGACATTATACCAAAGTTTAAAATTGATATGTTACCTATTAAGAACTCTAGCAATTCCAAAATCTCCAAGCTGTACTGTTCCATCTTTGGTTAAAAATAT
>NW_007151377.1:0-4553 GCF_000164805.1 Carlito syrichta | reverse complement strand
AGACTCCAACTCAAAAACTAATATAATTGATTTACATGGACTGACATGTAAAGATAATCAAGATACATTTTTAAGTAACAAAAGGAAGATAGAACATGGCATGTAGGATATCCCATTTTTGAAGGTGTCCATACGTGTGTGTGTGTGTGTGTGTGTGTGTGTGTGTAAAGCCACAAGTATGGAAAAGAAAGTCTGGAAGAACACCCCAAACTAAAAACAGTGTAATCTCAGGGACAAAAGGGTGGAGAAAGAAGACTTTTTAGTTCTGAATATTTTAATACTTTCACAATTTAAGTTTGTGAAAAGACAATTTTACAAACTTTGCAGTGAGACAGAAGTAGGTTCATTCACTGACAATGATTTTGGGCAAGTTACTTAATCCCTCTTAGTTTCCTTATCAACTAAATTTTAAAAAATACACTAATTCATGGCGTTATTAGAATTTAAAGAGACAACAAATACAATACTCCTAGCACATTCTATTCCCTCTATTCCCCTATGTAAAAGCATTAAAACTAACAATGGGTGATAATGAAAACTGTGATAGGAATTTAAGAAAAGGAGAAGATTAGAATAGTTATGAAAATGTAAAGAAGCTAGGATTTGAGCTGAATTTTTTTTTTTTTTTTTGAGTTGGAGTCTCACTCTGTCACCCAGACTGGAGTGCAGTGGCCTGCCAGCCACCGCAGCCTCGACCTGCTCGGCTCCGGCGATCCTTCCGCCTCAGCCTTCCAACTAGCCGGAACTACAGGCGCGCACTACCATGCCTGGCTGATTTTTTGATTTATTGTAGAGATGAGGTCTCGCTGCCCAGGCGGTCTCGAACCCGTGGGCTCAGGCAATCCACTCACCTCAGCCTCCCAAAGGCGCAGGATTACAGGCTGAGCTACCGAGCCCGGCTGAATTTTTTTTAAAAAGGCAGAATATTAAGAATAGAGTTGGAGGGAAAGCCTTACTAAAATAAAGTAATCAAAGTAAACACACAGGAAGGAGAACAAGATGCACACGCACACAGCCAGTGCCCAACACAAAGCACGTGCTTAGTAAGTATCTGTTAAAACAAACCGAAGGGGTGCAGACTAGGGAATAGAAAAAATAAGGCTGCTTAGATAGGGCAGGACCCTATTTCAGAGATCGTGGTGGCCAGGAGTATGCCACTGCACTCAAAACGAAGACTGAAATCAAAACAGAGATTGGATTTTTTGTTGTTGTTGTTGTTGCCCAGGCTGGAGTGCAGTGGCACACTCATGGCCACCCCAGCGTCAGCCTGCTGAGCTCCAGCAATCCTTCCACCTCAGTCTTCCAAGTAGCTGGAACTACAAGCATTCACTATCATGCCCAGCTAAGTTTTAAAAATTTTTTTGTAGAGATAAGTTCTTGCCAAGTTGCACGAGCTGGTCTTGAACCCGTGGGCTCAGGCAATCCACTCACCTCGGCCTCTCAAAGTGCTGGGATTACAGGCTGAGCCACCAACTCTGGCCCAGAGATTGAATTTAATGCAGCTACCAAAGTAAGGCTTCTAGAGCTGCTGGAGTCACCTGGCAAATCACATATTAGGAAGAATGGTCTGGCTGGCAGGAGTAAGTAAGGTTGACAGGATAGAGAATTAACCAGTTACAATGACTAATACACAAAGATGTGTGTGTGTGTGTGTGTGTGTGTGTGTGTGTGTGTGTGTGTGTGTATAAATATATTGGATATAATTCATATTGCATTATTATAGGCCAGAAATGAGATAGGGAATTGGACATGGGTGGGAACTAATTAGAGGGAAATGTGACTAAGACAATGGAAGTGATCCAAACTACCCTAGTAATTATAATTAGCATTTGTAGTCAAAAATAAACATGAAGGGCCAGATGCGGATGCGCACACCTGCAACCCAAGCGTTTTAGGAGGCCACGGCAGAGAGGATTGCTTGAGCCCAGGGTTGAGACCAGTCTGGGCAACACAGTGAGACCTCGTCTCTACAGAAAAATACACAAATTAGCCAGGCGTGGTGACGTGTGCCTACAGTCCCAGTTACTCGAGGGGCTGAAGCAGGAGTGTCACCTGAGCTCAGGAGGTCGAGGCTGCAGAGCGCCCTGAGCATGCCACTGCACTCCAGCCTGGGCGACAGAGCGAGACCCCGACTCGAAGGAATTTTTTTACATAAATAAATACATACACACATAAAAAACAAGTTTTGAACCCCTTCTCGATAACGGAGCGAGAGTCGTCGCCCCCAGGCTGACTCACCTGCTCCTCGTGAAAGAAAACGCCTTTCTGAGCGCTGATTCGCTGAAGCAGATCCCCTCCCTCACAGTAGTCCATGACGGTGTAGAGAGAGCCGTTTTCTGCAAAATGCGAACATACAGCCCACGTCTTCAGAGGCTTATCAAAGGCATAACTAAGCTAAACATACGCAAAGGTCCACTAGAAGCAGCTGCTAACCCAAAAGAGGACCACAGGCAAAAGCATGAGGGCACAAAGCCAGACATCCCGACCAAACAGACTGTACAACGGCTCAGATGAATGGCAGCGCCATCATGAATGGTCTTTCCAGCCGGAGCCGACCAACCTGCTGCAGCGTAACGTTCACATCTGCCTAAACATCGCTGGAACACAAAGAAAATGCAGATAGATAGACTGGATTTCATGCAATAAATACATTCCCGGAAATGTCATCTACAAGATCATGCTTTTCCACCAGTATGTCCGAAAGGAGCTATCCTGCTTTCCAGCGGACCATTGATCCTTCACTTTGCTTTATCCACTTGAATGAGTTACTCATTAATCAAATATAACAAATATTGTGATGAATTCTGAGGATTCAATAGTGAATATGACACAACAGGAAACAGTTTCTAACCTCTTGGAGCGTTCTTTGATTTTTATTTTCTCTTTAAAAAATAGGATATAACTTGCAAACCAACATGAAGATGGGGCACTGGCCCATTCACCTTTATGTCTCAGTCCAGAGAAAGGGACATCTATGACCCTTTCCATGGATATAAAGAACTAAAGAACAGGGGTTTTTTAATTACTTAATTTTCTTTTCAAGAGACAGGGTCTCATTATATCGTCCAGGCTGGACTCAACTTCCTGGGCTCAAGTGATCCTCTCGCCTCAGCCTCCCTAGTACGTGGGACTACAGGCATCAGCCGCTGCACCAAGCTTAGAAGAACATTTCTCAGTGCCGGTGCAGTGGCTCACGCCTATAATCCCAACACTTTGATCACTTGAGCTCACGGTCAGCCTGGGCAGGCAACATAGCGAGACCTTGTCTCTACCCAAAATAATAATAATAATAATAAAGAACACTTTTTTTTAAGTTGGAGTCTCACTCTTGTGGCCCAGGCTGGAGTGCAGTGGCACGCTAACAGCTACCACGGCCATGACCTGCTGGGCTTGGGCAATCCTTCCACCTAGCTGTAAAAGTAGCTGGAACTACAGACACACACCAGCATGTCTGGCTAGTTTTTGTGATTTATCGTAGAGGTGAGCTCTCACCAAGTTGGCCGGGCTGGTCTCAACCCCTAAAGTCAGGCAATCCTCTCGCCTCAGCCTCCCAAAGTGCTGGGATTACAGGCTGAGCCACCATACCCAGTCTTTTTTTTTTTTTTTTCAGTTGGAATTTCACTCCGTTGCCCAGGTTGGAGTGCAGTGGCACACTCACATCCACCGCAGCCTTGACCGGCTGGGATCAGGTGATCCTTCCTCCTCAGCCTTCCAAATAGCTAGAGCTATAGGCACACACCACCACACCCAGTCGATTTTTTGGTTTATTGTAGAGATGAGGTCTTGCCATGTTGCCCAGGCTGGTCTCGAACCTTTGTGTTCAGGCAATCCCCTTACCTCAGCCTCCAAAAGTTGCTGGGATTATAGGCATGAACCAAAGCGCCCAGCCTTGGCAAGAACACTTCTAAAAATTCTCTCCACCCCCTACTTCTCAAGTAAGGAAGAGTGGCCAACATCACTTCTAACATTTACTGAACTGTTACTTAACTACTGAGACCATCACATTTCAAAGAACAGTGTTCCAGTTCTCACTTTTACTATCTGCTCTACGGCCTTATTTCCCACAACTTGTGGCAGTGTTCTTGACACCCGGGGTGTGCATATCCTCCTTTGATTTACTGTTGGTAATATGCCATTGGGATTAGGAACACATGTTTAAGCTAATTGAGAATCACTATGACTCTCTATGGTTGACATGAAACGGTCATTCCAATATACATGTGAGAAATTACAATGTGAAAAAAACTATAACTTACTGTTTGTGAAAGATATATTATGTTATAATTTATATAGCGTAAGAGACAAAAAGTAAAAAATCATACAGAGCATGCTATCATTTATGTATTTGTTAAAGCCTAGGTATTTCTGAAAAGAAACACAAGACAGTGGTTGGTAACAGTGGTTAACTCCAAAAAAGGAACATAGATGGCTCAAAGAAAAAGTCAAAGTTTTTACATTTTACAATTTTTTTTTTTTTTTGAGTTGGAGTCTCACTCTGTCGCCCAGACTGGAGTGCAGCCTCAACCTGCTGGGCTCCGGCGATCCTTCCGCCC
>NW_007151376.1:0-635 GCF_000164805.1 Carlito syrichta | reverse complement strand
TAATCCATTTTCTGTCATTCAAAACCAGAGGTGCGGACCCTAGGGCCTCAGGCGATCAATGAGCGCTAAGGTCTGAACTACCAGGGGGTGGGGCCTGGAGCCTCCTCCAATCAGCGGACACCGACGTGGCCAACGCCCAATCAGTAAGCAGCCGGAAGTGAGGGCTGGCTTCCGGGCTGTGTCCGGCCGACGTGGCAAACACCCAAACAGAAAACAGCCGGAAGAGAGGGGGCGGCTTCCGTGCTGTGTCCGGCGGCCTTTTCTTCCTGCCTCTGCTTTCTGCGTCTGCGTAGAGAGCTGCGTCGTCTCCCCGCTGCTGTGTCCTGCCCTCCAGGATCCTCTGCGTGTCGCGGGTCATCGTTCCGTCCTCCATCGCCTTGTGACCCGCAGGCCCTGGGAGACCCATAGGGAGGTCGCCGCGACCCCCAGGAAACGGGAGCTGGTGAGTATGGGGGCGGATGCGAGACGAGGAGGGAAGATGGATCTTGATGATCCAGCGGAGGCGGGACCGGTCCGTTCGCCTCCTCGCTTCTGTCAGGTTTTTTAAATTCATGGTCCCCACGTGATCATCACTATCATGATTATTTTTGGGGTCGGGGTCTGGATAGGCTGCCCAGGCTACACTCCCGAACCCC